>NW_027521184.1:0-20411 GCF_052094955.1 Ictidomys tridecemlineatus | reverse complement strand
TATCTCTATAGGAAAAAACAGAGTGAAACCTCAAAATGAAACCGGTTACTGCAAACGAACGGTTTAACCTAGAAGAACAAAATTTGACGAGCCAAGTGGGATTGGTGTACTGATCATTACCTGAAAGTATCATCAAGATTGGGTGAAAAAGTGTTTGCTGAGATTTCAGGCAACTCGTAGTTTTTTGGAAACTTGGCAAGCCTTTTCCATGAAAGTGATTCTAGTCAGTCTCTCCTTAGGGCTACATCAACAGCAAACAAACCATAGAGATAGAACTTGAAACTTCTTTCTTGTGTCAAGTTTCAAAGAGCTAGCACAAACCGTGTTTTATTTAGAGTTCCAAATACATGTATCTCTATAGGAGAATACAGAGTGAAACCTCAAAATGAAAACGGTTACTGCAATCGAATGGTTTAACCTAGAAGAATGAAATTTGCCAAGCCAAGTGGGATTGGTGTACTGATCTTTACTTGAAAATATCATCAAGTTTGGTTGAAAAAGTGTTTGCTCAGATTTCAGGAAACTCATAGTTTTTTGGAAGCTTGGCAAGCCCTTTGCATGAAAGTGATTCTCGCCAGTCTCTTTAGGGCTACATCAACAGCAAACAAACCATAGAGATAGAACTTGAAACTGAATTATTGTGTCAAGTTTCAAAGAGCTAGCACAAACTGTGTTGATTTAGAGTTGCAAATACATGTATCCCTATAGGAGAAAACAGACTGAAACCTCAAAATGAAAACGGTTACTGCAAACGAACGGTTTAACCTATAAGAACGAAATTTGGTGAGCCAAGTGGGATTGGTGTGCTGATCATTACTTGAAACTATCATCAAGATTGGGTGAAAATGTGTTTGCTGAATTTTCAGGCAACTCGTAGTTTTTTGGAAGCTTGGCAAGACCTTTCCATGAAAGTGATTCTCGCCAGTCTCTGCTTAAGGCTACATCAACAGCAAACAATCTATAGAGAGAGAACTTCAAACTGCTTTATTGTGTCAAGTTTCAAAGAGCTAGCACAAACCGTGTTTGATTTAGTGTTCCAAATACATGTATCCCTAAAGGAAAAAACAGAGTGAAACCTCAAAATGAACACGGTTACTGCAAACGAACCGTTTAACCTAGAAGAACGAAATTTGGTGAGCCAAGTGGGATTGGTGTACTGATCACTACCTGAAAGTATCATCAAGATTGGGTGAAAAAGTGTTCTCTGAGATTTCAGGCAATTCATAGTTATTTGGAAGCTTGCAAAGCCCTTTTAATGAAAGTGATTCTCGCCTGTCTCTGCTTAGGGCTACATCAACAGCAAACAAACCATAGAGATAGAACTTGAAACTGCTTTATTGTGTCAAGTTTCAAAGAGCTAGCACAAAGGGTGTTTGATTTAGAGTTGCGAATACATGCATCCCTATAGGACAAAACACAGTGAAAACTCAAAATGAAAACGGTTACTGCAAACGAACCGTTTCACCTAGAAGATGAAAATTTTGCGAGCCAAGTGGGATTGGAATACTGATCATTACCTGAAAGTATCATCAAGTTTGGGTGAAAAAGTGTTTCCTGAGATTTCAGGCAACTTGTAGTTTTTTGGAACCTTGGCAAGCCCTTTCCATGAAAGTGATTCTCGCCAGTCTCTGCTTAGGGCTACATCAACAGCAAACCAACCATAGAGATAGAACTTGAAACTGCTTTATTTTGTCAAGTTTCAATAAGCTAGCACAAACCGTGTTTGATTTCGAGTTCCAAATACATGTATCCCTATAGGAGAAAAGAGAGTGAAACCTCAAAATGAAAACGCTTACTGCAAATGAACGGTTTAACCTAGAAGAACGAAATTGGGTGAGCCAAGTGGAAATGGTGTACTGATCATTACCTGAAGGTGTCATCAAGATTGGGTAAATAAGTGTTTGCTGAGATTTCAGGCAACTCATAGTTTTTTGGAAGCTTGGCAACCCCTTTCCAAGTATGTAATTCTCGCCAGTCTCTGCATAGGGCTACATCAACAGCAAACAAACCATAGAGATAGAACTTGAAACTGCTTTATTGTGTCAAGTTTCAAAGCTCTAGCACAAACCGTGTTTGATTTAGAGTTCCAAATACATGTATCCCTATAGGAGAAAACAGAGTGAAACCTCAAAATGAAAACGGTTACTGCAAACGAACGGTTTAACCTAGAAGAACGAAATTTGGCAAGCCAAGTGGGATTGGTGTACTGATCATTACCTGAAATTATCATCAAGATTGGGTGAAAAAGTGTTTGCTGATATTTCAGGCAACTCGTAGTTTTTTGGAAGCTTGGCAAGCTCTTTCCATGAAAGTAATTCTCGCCAGTCTCTGCTTAGGGCTACATCAACAGCAAACAAATCATAGTGAAAGAACTTGAAACTGCTTTATTGTGTAAAGTTTCAAAGAGCTAGCACAAACCGTGTTTGATTTAGAGTTCCAAATACATGTATCCCTATAGGAGAAAACAGAGTGAAACCTCAAAATGAAAACGGTTACTGCAAACGAACTGTTTAACCTAGAAGAACGAAATTGGGCGAGCCAAGTGGGAATGGTGTACTGATCATTTCCTTGAAAGTATCATCAAGATTGGGTGAAAAAGTGTTTGCTGGGATTTCGGGCAACTCGTAGTTTTTTGGAAGCTTGGCAACCCCTTTCCAAGAATGTGATTCTCGCCAGTCTCTGCTTAGGGCTACATCAACAGCAAACAAACCATAGAGATAGAACTTGAAACTGCTTTATATGTCAAGTTTCAAAGAGCAAGCACAAACCGTGTTTGATTTAGAGTTTCATATACATGTATCCCTATAGGATAAAACAGAGTGAAACCTCACAATGAAAATGGTTACTGCAAACAAACGGTTTAACCTAGAAGAACGAAATTAGGCAAGCCAAGTGGGATTGGTGTACTGATCATTACCTGAAAGTATCATCAAGATTGGGTGAAAAAGTGTTTGCTGATATTTCAGGCAACTCGTAGTTTTTTGGAAGCTTGGCAAGCTCTTTCCATGAAAGTGATTCTCGCCAGTCTCTGCTTAGGGCTACATCAACAGCAAACATACCATAGAGAAAGAACTTGAAACTGCTTTATTGTGTCAAGTTTAAAGAGCTAGCACAAACCGTGTTTGATTTAGAGTTCCAAATACATGTATCCCTATAGGAGAAAACAGAGTGAAACCTCAAAATGAAAACGGTTACTGCAAACGAACGGTTTAACCTAGAAAAACTAAATTTGGCGAGCCATGTGGGATTGGTGCACTGATCATTATTTGAATGTATCATCAAGATTGGGTGAAAAAATGTTTGCTGAGATTTCAGAAAACTCATAGTTTTTTTGGAAGCTTGGCAAGCCCTTTCCATGAAAGTGATTCTCGCCAGTCTCTGCTTAGGGCTACATCAACAGCAAACAAACCATAGAGATAGAACTTGAGACTGCTTAATTGTGTCAAGTTTCAAAGAGCTAGCACAAACCGTGTTTGATTTAGAGTTCCAAATACATGTATCCCTATAGGAGAAAACAGAGTGAAACCTCAAAATGAAAACGGTTACTGCAAACGAACGGTTTAACCTAGAAGAACGAAATTAGGCGAGCCAAGTGGGATTGATGTACTGAGCATTACCTGAAAGTATCATCAAGATTGGGTGAAAAAGTGTTTGCTGAGATTTCAGGCAACTCGTAGTTTTTTTAAGCTTGGCAAGCCCTCTCCATGCAAGTGATTCTCGCCAGTCCCTGCTTAGCGATACATCAACAGCAAACAAACCATAGTGATAGAACTTGAAACTGCTTTATTTTGTCAAGTTTCAAAGAGCTAGCACAAACCATGTTTGATTCAGAGTTCCAAATACATGTATCCCTATAGGAGAAAACAGAGTGAAACCTCAAAATGAAAACGGTTACTGCAAACGAACGGTTCAACCTAGAAGAACGAAATTTGGCGAGCCATGTGGGATTGGTGTACTGATCATTTCCTGAAAGTATCATCAAGATTGGGTGAAAAAGTGTTTGCTGAGATTTCAGGCAACTCGTAGTTTTTTGGAGGCTTGGCAACCCCTTTTCATGAAAGTGATTCTCGCCAGGCTCTGCTTAGGGCTATATCAACAGCAAACAAACCATAGAGATAGAACTTGAAACTGCTTTATTGTGTCAAGTTTCAAAGAGCTAGCCCAAACCGTGTTTGATTTGGAGTTCCAAATACATGTATCCCTATAGGAGAAAACAGGGTGAAACCTCAAAAACGGTTACTGCAAATGAACGGTTTAACCTAGAAGAACGAAATTGGGGGAGCCAAGTGGAAATGGTGTACTGATCATTACGTGAAAGTATCATCAAGATTGGGTAAAAAAGTGTTTGCTGAGATTTCAGGGAACTCGTAGTTTTTTGGAAGCTTGTCAACCTTTTTCCATGAAAGTGATTCTCGCCAGTCTCTGCTTAGGGCTACATCAACAGCAAGCCAACCATATTGATAGAACTTGATACTGCTTTATTGTCTGAAGTTTCAAAGAGCTAGCACAAACCGTGTTTTATATGGAGTTCCAAATACATGTATCCCTTTAGAAGAAAACAGAGTGAAACCTCAAAATGAAAACGGTTACTGCAAATGAACGGTTTAACCTAGAAGAACGAAATTTGGCGAGCCAAGTGGGACTGGTGTATTGAGCATTACCTGAAAGTATCATCAAGATTGGGGGAAAAAGTGTTTGCTGAGATTTCAGGAAACTCGTAGTTTTTTGGAAGCTTGGCAACCCCTTTTTATGAAAGAGATTCTCGCCAGTCTCTTCTTAGGGCTTCATCAACAACAAACAAACCATAGATATAGAACTTGAAACTGCTTTATTGTGTCAAGTTTCAAAGAGCTAGCACAAACCGTGTTTGATTTAGAGTTCCAAATACATGTATCCCTATAGGAGAAAACAGAGTGAAACCTCAAAATGAAAACGGTTACTGCAAACGAACGGTTTAACCTAGAGAACGAAATTTGGCAAGCCAAGTGAAATTGGTGTACTGATCATTACCTGAAATTATCATCAAGATTGGGTGAAAAAGTGTTTGCTCATATTTCAGGCAACTCGTAGTTTTTTGGAAGCTTGGCAAGCTCTTTCCATGAAAGTAATTCTCGCCAGTCTCTGCTTAGGGGTATATCAACAGCAAACCAACCATAGAGATAGAACTTGAAACTGCTTTATTGTGTCAAGTTTCAAAGAGCTAGCACAAACCGTGTTTTATTTAGAGTTCCAAATACAAGTATCCCTATAGGAGAAAACAGAGTTAAACCTCAAAATGAAAACGGTTACTGCAAACGAATGGTTTAACCTGGAAGAACGAAATTTGGCGAGCCAAGTGGGATTGGTGTACTGATCATTACATGAAAGTATCATCAAGATTGGGTGAAAAAGTGTTTGCTGAGATTTCAGGCAACTCGTAGTTTTTTGGAAGCTTGTCAAGCCCTCTCCATGAAAGTGATTCTCGCCAGTCTCTGCTTAGGGCTACATCAACAGCAAACAAACCATAGTGAAAGAACTTGAAACTGCTTTATTGTGTCAAGTTTCAAAGAGCTAGCACAATCCGTGTTTGATTTAGAGTTCCAAATACATGTATCCCTATAGGAGAAAACAGAGTGAAACCTCACAATGAAAACGGTTACTGCAAATGAACTGTTTAACCTAGAAGAACGAAATTGGGCGAGCCAAGTGGGATTGGTGTACTGATCATTACCTGAAAGTATCATCAAGATTGGGTGAAAAAGTGTTTGCTGGGATTTCGGGCAACTCGTAGTTTTTTGGAAGCTTGGCAACCCCTTTCCAAGAATGTGATTCTCGCCAGTCTCTGCTTAGGGCTACATCAACAGCAAACAAACCATAGAGATAGAACTTGAAACTGCTTTATTATGTCAAGTTTCAAAGAGCAAGCACAAACCGTGTTTGATTTAGAGTTTCATATACATGTATCCCTATAGGATAAAACAGAGTGAAACCTCACAATGAAAATGGTTACTGCAAACAAACGGTTTAACCTAGAAGAACGAAATTAGGCAAGCCAAGTGGGATTGGTGTACTGATCATTACCTGAAAGTATCATCAAGATTGGGTGAAAAAGTGTTTGCTGATATTTCAGGCAACTCGTAGTTTTTTGGAAGCTTGGCAAGCTCTTTCCATGAAAGTGATTCTCGCCAGTCTCTGCTTAGGGCTACATCAACAGCAAACATACCATAGAGAAAGAACTTGAAACTGCTTTATTGTGTCAAGTTTAAAGAGCTAGCACAAACCGTGTTTGATTTAGAGTTCCAAATACATGTATCCCTATAGGAGAAAACAGAGTGAAACCTCAAAATGAAAACGGTTACTGCAAACGAACGGTTTAACCTAGAAAAACTAAATTTGGCGAGCCATGTGGGATTGGTGCACTGATCATTATTTGAATGTATCATCAAGATTGGGTGAAAAAATGTTTGCTGAGATTTCAGAAAACTCATAGTTTTTTGGAAGCTTGGCAAGCCCTTTCCATGAAAGTGATTCTCGCCAGTCTCTGCTTAGGGCTACATCAACAGCAAACAAACCATAGAGATAGAACTTGAGACTGCTTAATTGTGTCAAGTTTCAAAGAGCTAGCACAAACCGTGTTTGATTTAGAGTTCCAAATACATGTATCCCTATAGGAGAAAACAGAGTGAAACCTCAAAATGAAAACGGTTACTGCAAACGAACGGTTTAACCTAGAAGAACGAAATTAGGCGAGCCAAGTGGGATTGATGTACTGAGCATTACCTGAAAGTATCATCAAGATTGGGTGAAAAAGTGTTTGCTGAGATTTCAGGCAACTCGTAGTTTTTTTAAGCTTGGCAAGCCCTCTCCATGCAAGTGATTCTCGCCAGTCCCTGCTTAGCGATACATCAACAGCAAACAAACCATAGTGATAGAACTTGAAACTGCTTTATTTTGTCAAGTTTCAAAGAGCTAGCACAAACCATGTTTGATTCAGAGTTCCAAATACATGTATCCCTATAGGAGAAAACAGAGTGAAACCTCAAAATGAAAACGGTTACTGCAAACGAACGGTTCAACCTAGAAGAACGAAATTTGGCGAGCCATGTGGGATTGGTGTACTGATCATTTCCTGAAAGTATCATCAAGATTGGGTGAAAAAGTGTTTGCTGAGATTTCAGGCAACTCGTAGTTTTTTGGAGGCTTGGCAACCCCTTTTCATGAAAGTGATTCTCGCCAGGCTCTGCTTAGGGCTATATCAACAGCAAACAAACCATAGAGATAGAACTTGAAACTGCTTTATTGTGTCAAGTTTCAAAGAGCTAGCCCAAACCGTGTTTGATTTGGAGTTCCAAATACATGTATCCCTATAGGAGAAAACAGGGTGAAACCTCAAAAACGGTTACTGCAAATGAACGGTTTAACCTAGAAGAACGAAATTGGGGGAGCCAAGTGGAAATGGTGTACTGATCATTACGTGAAAGTATCATCAAGATTGGGTAAAAAAGTGTTTGCTGAGATTTCAGGGAACTCGTAGTTTTTTGGAAGCTTGTCAACCTTTTTCCATGAAAGTGATTCTCGCCAGTCTCTGCTTAGGGCTACATCAACAGCAAGCCAACCATATTGATAGAACTTGATACTGCTTTATTGTCTGAAGTTTCAAAGAGCTAGCACAAACCGTGTTTTATATGGAGTTCCAAATACATGTATCCCTTTAGAAGAAAACAGAGTGAAACCTCAAAATGAAAACGGTTACTGCAAATGAACGGTTTAACCTAGAAGAACGAAATTTGGCGAGCCAAGTGGGACTGGTGTATTGAGCATTACCTGAAAGTATCATCAAGATTGGGGGAAAAAGTGTTTGCTGAGATTTCAGGAAACTCGTAGTTTTTTGGAAGCTTGGCAACCCCTTTTTATGAAAGAGATTCTCGCCAGTCTCTTCTTAGGGCTTCATCAACAACAAACAAACCATAGATATAGAACTTGAAACTGCTTTATTGTGTCAAGTTTCAAAGAGCTAGCACAAACCGTGTTTGATTTAGAGTTCCAAATACATGTATCCCTATAGGAGAAAACAGAGTGAAACCTCAAAATGAAAACGGTTACTGCAAACGAACGGTTTAACCTAGAGAACGAAATTTGGCAAGCCAAGTGAAATTGGTGTACTGATCATTACCTGAAATTATCATCAAGATTGGGTGAAAAAGTGTTTGCTCATATTTCAGGCAACTCGTAGTTTTTTGGAAGCTTGGCAAGCTCTTTCCATGAAAGTAATTCTCGCCAGTCTCTGCTTAGGGGTATATCAACAGCAAACCAACCATAGAGATAGAACTTGAAACTGCTTTATTGTGTCAAGTTTCAAAGAGCTAGCACAAACCGTGTTTTATTTAGAGTTCCAAATACAAGTATCCCTATAGGAGAAAACAGAGTTAAACCTCAAAATGAAAACGGTTACTGCAAACGAATGGTTTAACCTGGAAGAACGAAATTTGGCGAGCCAAGTGGGATTGGTGTACTGATCATTACATGAAAGTATCATCAAGATTGGGTGAAAAAGTGTTTGCTGAGATTTCAGGCAACTCGTAGTTTTTTGGAAGCTTGTCAAGCCCTCTCCATGAAAGTGATTCTCGCCAGTCTCTGCTTAGGGCTACATCAACAGCAAACAAACCATAGTGAAAGAACTTGAAACTGCTTTATTGTGTCAAGTTTCAAAGAGCTAGCACAATCCGTGTTTGATTTAGAGTTCCAAATACATGTATCCCTATATGAGAAAACAGAGTGAAACCTCACAATGAAAACGGTTACTGCAAATGAACTGTTTAACCTAGAAGAACGAAATTGGGCGAGCCAAGTGGGATTGGTGTACTGATCATTTCCTTGAAAGTATCATCAAGATTGGGTGAAAAAGTGTTTGCTGAGATTTCAGGCAACTCGTAGTTTTTTGGCAGCTTGGCAACCCCTTTCCATGAAAGTGATTCTCGCCAGTCTCTTCTTAGGGATACATCAACAGCAAACAAACCATAGAGATAGAACTTGAAACTGCTTTATTGTGTCAAGTTTCAAAGAGCTAGAACAAACCGTGTATGATTTAGAGTTCCAAATACATGTATCCCTATAGGAGAAAACAGAGTGAAACCTCAAAATAAAAACGGTTACTGCAAACGAACCGTTTAACCTAGAAGAACGAAATTGGGCGAGCCAAGTGGAAATGGTGTACTGATCATTACCTGAAGGTGTCATCAAGATTGGGTAAATAAGTGTTTGCTGAGATTTCAGGCAACTCATAGTTTTTTGGAAGCTTGGCAACCCCTTTCCAAGAATGTGATTCTCGCCAGTCTCTGCTTAGGGCTACATCAACAGCAAACAAACCATAGAGATAGAACTTGAAACTGCTTTATTGTGTCAAGTTTCAAAGCTCTAGCACAAACCGTGTTTGATTTAGAGTTCCAAATACATGTATCCCTATAGGAGAAAACAGAGTGAAACCTCAAAATGAAAACGATTACTGCAAACGTACGGTTTGACTTAGAAAAACGAAATTTGGCGAGCCGAGTGTGATTGGTGTACTGATCATTACCTGAAAGTATCATCAAGATTGGTTGAAAACGTGTTTGCTGAGATTTCCGGCAACTCGTAGTTTTTTGGCAGCTTGGCAACCCCTTTCCATGAAAGTGATTCTCGCCAGTCTCTTCTTAGGGATACATCAACAGCAAACAAACCATAGAGACAGAAGTTGAAACTGCTTTATTGTGTCAAGTTTCAAAGAGCTAGAACAAACCGTGTATGATTTAGAGTTCCAAATACATGTATCCCTATAGGAGAAAACAGAGTGAAACCTCAAAATAAAAACGGTTACTGGAAACGAACCGTTTAACCTAGAAGAACGAAATTTGGCGAGCCAAGTGGGATTGGTGTACTGATCATAACCTGAAAGTATCATCAAGATTGGGTGAAAAAGTGTTTGCTGAGATTTCAGGCAACTCGTAGTTTTTTAAAAGCTTGGCAACCCCTTTCCATGAAAGTGATTCTCGCCAGTCTCTGCTTAGGGCTACATCAACAGCAGACAAACCATAGAGATAGAGCTTGAAACTGCTTTATTGTGTGAAGTTTCAAAGGGAGACCACAAAGCATGTTTATTTAGAGTTCCAAATACATGTATCCCTATAGGAGAAAACAGAGTAAAACCTGAATATGAAAACGGTTACTGCAAACGAACGGTTTGACTTAGAAAAACGAAATTTGGCGAGAAAAGTGGGATTGGTGTACTGATCATTACCTGAAAGTATCATCAAGATTGGGTGAAAACGTGTTTGCTGAGATTTCAGGCAACTCGTAGTTTTTTGGCAGCTTGGCAACCCCTTTCCATGAAAGTAATTCTCGCCAGTCTCTGCTTAGGGCTACATCAACAGCAAACAAACCATAGAGATAGAAGTTGAAACGGCTTTATTGTGTGAAGTTTAAAAGAGCTAGCACAAAGGGTGTTTGATTTAGAGTTCCAAATATATGTATCCCTATTGAAGAAAACAGAGTGAAACCTCAAAATGAAAACGGTTACTGCAAACGAACGGTTTAACCTAGAAGAACGAAATTTGGCGAGCCAAATGGAATTGGTGTACTGATCATTACCTGAAAGTATCATCAAGATTGGGTAAAAAAGTGTTTGCTGAGATTTCAGGCAACTCGTAGTTTTTTGGAAGCTTGGCAAGCCCTTTCTATGAATGTTATTCTTGCCAGTCTCTGCATAGGGCTACATCAACAGCAAAAAAACCATAGAGAAAGAACTTGAAACTGCTTTATTGTATCCAGTTTCAAAGAGCTAGCACAAACCGTGTTTGATTTAGAGTTCCAAATACATGTATCCCAATAGGAGAAAAAAGAGTGAAACCTCAAAATGAAAACGGTTACTGAAAACGAAATGTTAAACCTAGAAGAACAAAATTTGGCGAGCCAAGTGGGATTGATGTACTGATCATTACCTGAAATTATCATCAAGATTGGGTGAAAAATTGTTTGCTGAGATTTCAGGCAACTCGTAGTTTTTTGGTGCTTGGCAAGCCCTTTCAATGAAAGTGATTCTCGCCATTCTCTGCTTAGGGCTACATCAACAGGGAACTAACCATAGAGATAGAACTTGAAACTGCTTTATTGTCAAGTTTCAAAGAGCTAGCACAAACCCTGTTTGATTTAGAGTTCCAAATACATGTATCCCTATAGGAGAAAACAGAGTGAAACCTCAAAATGAAAACGGTTACTGCAAACGAACGGTTTAACCTAGAAGAAGGAAATTTGGCGAACCAAGTGGGATTGGCGTACTGATCATTACCTGAGAGTATCATCAAGATTGGGAGAAAAAGTGTTTGCTGAGATTTCAGGCAACTCATAGTTTTTTGGAAGCTTGGCAAGCCCTTTCCATGAAAGTGATTCTCGCCAGTCTCTGCTTAGGGCTACATCAAAAGCAAACAAACCATAGAGATAGAACTTGAAACTGCTTTATTGTGTCAAGTTTCAAAGAGCTAGCACAAACCTTGTTTGATTTAGAGTTCCAAATACATGTATCCCTATAGGAGAAAACAGAGTGAAACCTCAAAATGAAAACGGTTACTGCAAACGAAATGTTTAACCTTGAAGAACAAAATTTGGCGAGCCAAGTGGGATTGGTGTACTGATCATTACCTGAAAGTATCATGAAGATTGGGTGAAAAAGTGTTTGCAGAGATTTCACGGAATCGTAGTTTTATGGAAGCTTGCAAGCCCCTTCCATGAAAGTGATTCTCGCCAGTCTCTGCTTAGGTCTACATCAACAGCAAACAAACCATAGAGATAGAACTTGAAACTGTTTATTGTGTCAAGTTTCAAAGAGCTAGCACAAACCGTGTTTGATTTAGAGTTCCAAATACATATATCCCTATAGGAGAAAACAGAGTGAAACCTCAAAATTTAAAGGGTTACTTCAAACGAACGGTTTAACCTAGAAGAACGAAATTTGGCGAGAAAAGTGTGATTGGTGTACTTATCATTACCTGAAAATATCATCAAGATTGGGTGAAAAAGTGTTTGCTGAGATTTCAGGCAACTCGTAGTTTTTTGGAAGCTTGAGAAACCCTTACCATGAAAGTGATTCTCGCCAGTCTCTGCTTAGGGCTACATCAACAGCAAACAAACCATAGTGATAGAACTTGAAACTGCTTTATTGTGTCAAGTTTCAAAGAGCTAGCACAAACCGTGTTTGATTTAGAGTTTCAAATACCTTTATCCCTATAGGAGAAAACAGAGTGAAACCTCAAAATGAAAACGGTTACTGCAAACGAACGGTTTAACCTAGTAGAACGGAATTTGGCGAGCCAAGTGGGATTTGTGTACTGATCATTACCTTAAACTGTCATCAATATTGGGTGAAAAACTGTTTGCTGAGATTTCAGGAAACTCATAGTTTTTTGGAAGCTTGGCAAGCCCTTTCCAGGAAAGTGATTCTAGCCAGTCTCTGCTTAGGGCTACATCAACAGCAAACAAACCATAGAGACAGAACTTGAAACTGCTTTATTGTGTCAAGTTTCAATGAGGTAGCACAAACCGTGTTTGATTTAGAGTTCCAAATACATGTATCCCTATAGGAGAAAACAGAGAGAAACCTCAAAATGAAAACGGTTACTGCAAACTAACGGTTTAACCTAGAAGAACAAAATTTAGCGAGCCAAGTGGGATTGGTGTACTGATCATTACCTGAACGTATCATCAAGATTGGGTGAAAAAGTGTTTGCTGAGATTTTAGGCAACTCGTTTTTGGGAAGCTTGGCAAGCACTTTCTATGAAGGTGATTCTCGCCAGTCTCTGCTTAGGGCTACATCAACAGCAAACAAACCATAGTGATAGAACTTGAAACTGCTTTATTGTGTCAGGTTTCAATGAGCTAATATAAACCGTGTTTGATTTAGAGTTCCAAATACATGTATCCCTATAGGAAAAAACACAGTGAAACCTCAAAATGAAAACGGTTACTGCAAACGAACGGTATAACCTAGAAGAACGAAATTTGGCGAGAAAAGTGAGATTGGTGTATTGATCATTACCTGAAAGTATCATCAAGATTGGGTGAAAAAGTGTTTGCTGAGATTTCAGGCAACTCGTAGTTTTATGGAAGCTTGCCAAGCCCTTTCCATGAAAGTGATTCTCGCCATTCTCTGCTTAGGGCTACATCAACAGCAAACAAACCATAGAGATAGAACTTGAAACTGCTTTATTGTGTCAAGTTTCAAAGAGCTAGCACAAACCGTGTTTGATTTAGAGTTCCAAATACATGTGTCCCTATAGGAGAAAACAGAGTGAAACCTCAAAATGTAAACGGTTACTGCTAACGAACGGTTTAACCTAGAAGAAGGAAATTTGGCGAGCCCAGTGGGATTGGTGTACTGATCATTACCTGAAAGTATCATCAAGATTGGGTGAAAAAGTATTTGCTGAGATTTCAGGGAACTCGTAGTTCTTTGGAAGCTTGGCAAGCCCTTTCCATGAAAGTGATTCTCACCAGTCTCTGCTTAGGGCTACATCAACAGCAAAAAAACCATAGAGACAGAACTTGAAACTGCTTTATTGTTTCAAGTTTCAAAGAGCTAGCACAAACCGTGTTTGATTTAGAGTTCCAAATACATGTATCCCTATAGGAGAAAACAGAGTGAAACCTCAAAATAAAAATGGTTACTGCAAATGAACGGTTTAACCCAGAAGAAGGAAATTTGGCGAGCCAAGTGGGATTGGTGTACTGATCATTACCTGAAAGTATCATCAAGATTGGGTGAAAACGTGTTTGCTGAGACTTAAGGAAACTCGTAGTTTTTTGGAAGCTTGCCAAGCCCTTTTCATGAAAGTGATTCTCGCCAGTCTCTGCTTAGGGCTACATCAACAGCAAACAAGCCATAAAGACAGAACTCGAAACTGCTTTATTGTGTCAAGTTTCAATGAGCTAGCACAAACTGTGTTTGATTTAGAGTTCCAAATACATGTATCCCTATAGGAGAAAAAAGAGTGAAACCTTAAAATGAAACTGGTTACTGCAAACGAATGGTTTAAACGAGAAAAACGAAATTTGGCGAGTCAAGTGGGATTGGTGTACTGATCATTACCTTAAACTGTCATCAAGTTTGGGTGAAAAAGTGTTTGCTTAGATTTCAGGCAACTCGTATTTTTTTAAAATCTTGCCAAGCCCTTTTCATGAAAGTGATTCTCGCCAGTCTCTGCTTAGGGCTACATCAACAGCAAACAAGCCATAAAGACAGAACTTGAAACTGCTTTATTGTGTCAAGTTTCAATGAGCTAGCACAAACCGTGTTTGATTTAGAGTTCAAAATACATGTATCCCTATAGGAGAAAAAAGAGTGAAACCTCAAAATGAAACCGGTTACTGCAAACGAACGGTTTAACCGAGAAAAACGAAATTTGGCGAGCCAAGTGGGATTGGTGTACTGATCATTACCTTAAACTGTCATCAAGATTGGGTGAAAAAGTGTTTGCTTAGAATTCAGGCAACTCGTAGTTTTTTGGAAGCTTGGCAAGCCCTTTCCATGAAAGTGATTCTCGCCAGTCTCTGCTTAGGGCTACATCAACAGCAAACAAACCATAGAGATAGAACTTGAAACTGCTTTATTGTGTCAAGTTTTAAAGAGCTAGCACAAACCGTGTTTGATTTAGAGTTCCAAATACATATATCCCTATAGGAGAAAACAGAGTGAAACCTCAAAATGAAAACGGTTACTGCAAACGAAGGGTTTAACCTAGAAGAAGGAAATTTAGCGAGCCAAGTGGGATTGGTGTACTGATCATTACCTGAAAGTATCATCAAGATTGGGTGAAAAAGTGTTTGCTGAGATTTCAGGCAACTCGTTTTTGGGAAGCTTGGCAAGCCTTTCTATGAAGGAGATTCTCGCCAGTCTCTGCTTAGGGCTACATCAACAGCAAACAAACCATGGTGATAGAACTTGAAACTGCTTTATTGTGTCAGGTTTCAAAGAGCTAATATAAACCGTGTTTGATTTAGAATTCCAAATACATGTATCCCTATAGGAGAAAACACAGTGAAACCTCAAAATGAAAACGGTTACTGCAAACAAACAGTGTAACCTAGAAGAACGAAATTTGGCGAGAAAAGTGAGATTGGTGTATTGATCATTACCTGAAAGTATCATCAAAATTGGGTGAAAAAGTGTTTGCTGAGATTTCAGGCAACTCGTAGTTCTTTGGAAGCTTGGCAAGCCCATTCCATGAAAGTGATTCTTGTCAGTCTCTGTTTATGGCTACATCAACAGCAAACAAACCAAGAGATAGAAATTGAAACTGCTTTATTGTGTCAAGTTTCAAAGAGCTAGCACAAACCGTGTTTGATTTAGAGTTCCAAATACATGTATCCCTATAGGAGAAAACAGAGTGAAACCTGAAAATGAAAACGGTTACTGCAAACGAACGGTTTAAAGTAGAAGAACGAAATTTGGCGAGCCAATTGGGATTGGTGTACTGATCATTACCTGAAAGTATCATCAAGATTGAGAGAAAAAGTGTTTGCTGAGATTTCAGGCAACTCGTAGTTTTGTGGAAGCTTGCCAAGCCCTTTCCATGAAAGTGATTCTCGCCAGTCTCTGCTAAAGGGCTAAATCAACAGCAAAAAAACCATAGAGAAAGAACTTGAAACTGCTTTATTGTATCCAGTTTCAAAGAGCTAGCACAAACCGTGTTTGATTTAGAGTTCCAAATACATGTATCCCTATAGGAGAAAAAGAGTGAAACCTCAAAATGAAAACGGTTACTGAAAACGAAATGTTAAACCTAGAAGAACAAAATTTGGCGAGCCAAGTGGGATTGATGTACTGATCATTACCTGAAATTATCATCAAGATTGGGTGAAAAATTGTTTGCTGAGATTTCAGGCAACTCGTAGATTTTTGGTGCTTGGCAAGCCCTTTCAATGAAAGTGATTCTCGCCATTCTCTGCTTAGGGCTACATCAACAGGGAACTAACCATAGAGATAGAACTTGAAACTGCTTTATTGTGTCAAGTTTCAAAGAGCTAGCACAAACCCTGTTTGATTTAGAGTTCCAAATACATGTATCCCTATAGGAGAAAACACAGTGAAACCTCAAAATGAAAACGGTTACTGCAAACGAACGGTTTAACCTAGAAGTAGGAAATTTGGCGAACCAAGTGGGATTGGCGTACTGATCATTAAATGAGAGTATCATCAAGATTGGGAGAAAAAGTGTTTGCTGAGATTTCAGGCAACTCATAGTTTTTTGGAAGCTTGGCAAGCCCTTTCCATGAAAGTGATTCTCGCCAGTCTCTGCTTAGGGCTACATCAAAAGCAAACAAACCATAGAGATAGAACTTGAAACTGCTTTATTGTGTCAAGTTTCAAAGAGCTAGCACAAACCTTGTTTGATTTAGAGTTCCAAATACATGTATCCCTATAGGAGAAAACAGAGTGAAACCTCAAAATGAAAACGGTTACTGCAAACGAAATGTTTAACCTTGAAGAACAAAATTTGGCGAGCCAAGTGGGATTGGTGTACTGATCATTACCTGAAAGTATCATGAAGATTGGGTGAAAAAGTGTTTGCAGAGATTTCAGGGAATCGTAGTTTTATGGAAGCTTGCAAGCCCTTTCCATGAAAGTGATTCTCGCCAGTCTCTGCTTAGGTCTACATCAACAGCAAACAAACCATAGAGATAGAACTTGAAACTGTTTATTGTGTCAAGTTTCAAAGAGCTAGCACAAACCGTGTTTGATTTAGAGTTCCAAATACATATATCCCTATAGGAGAAAACAGAGTGAAACCTCAAAATTTAAAGGGTTACTGCAAACGAACGGTTTAACCTAGAAGAACGAAATTTGGCGAGAAAAGTGTGATTGGTGTACTTATCATTACCTGAAAGTATCATCAAGATTGGGTGAAAAAGTGTTTGCTGAAATTTCAGGCAACTCGTAGTTTTTTGGAAGCTTGAGAAACCCTTACCATGAAAGTGATTCTCGCCAGTCTCTGCTTAGGGCTACATCAACAGCAAACAAACCATAGTGATAGAACTTGAAACTGCTTTATTGTGTCAAGTTTCAAAGAGCTAGCACAAACCGTGTTTGATTTAGAGTTTCAAATACCTTTATCCCTATAGGAGAAAACAGAGTGAAACCTCAAAATGAAAACGGTTACTGCAAACGAACGGTTTAACCTAGTAGAACGAAATTTGGCGAGCCAAGTGGGATTTGTGTACTGATCATTACCTTAAACTGTCATCAATATTGGGTGAAAAACTGTTTGCTGAGATTTCAGGAAACTCGTAGTTTTTTGGAAGCTTGGCAAGCCCTTTCCATGAAAGTGATTCTAGCCAGTCTCTGCTTAGGGCTACATCAACAGCAAACAAACCATAGAGATAGAACTTGTAACTGCTTTATTGTGTCAAGTTTCAAAGAGCTAGCACAAACTGTGTTTGATTTAGAGTTCCAAATACATATATCCCTATAGGAGAAAACAGAGTGAAACCTCAAAATGAAAACGGTTACTGCAAACGAACGGTTTAACATAGAAGAAGGAAATTTAGCGAGCCAAGTGGGATTGGTGTACTGATCATTACCTGAAAATATCATCAAGATTGGTGAAAAAGTGTTTGCTGAGATTTCAGGCAACTCGTTTTTGGAAGCTTGGCAAGCCCTTTCTATGAAGGAGATTCTCGCCAGTCTCTTCCTAGGGCTACGTCAACAGCAAACAAACCATACAGATAGAACTTGAAACTGCTTTATTGTGTCAAGTTTCAAGAAGTAGCACAAACCCTGTTTGATTTAGAGTTCCAAATACATGTATCCCTATAGGAGAAAACAGAGTGAAACCTCAAAATGAAAACTGTTACTGCAAACGAACGGTTTAACCTAGAAAGAACGAGATTTGGCGAGAAAAGTGAGATTGGTGTATTGATCATTACCTGAAAGTATCATCAAAATTGGGTGAAAAAGTGTTTGCTGAGATTTCAGGGAACTCGTAGTTCTTTGGAAGCTTGGCAAGCCCATTCCATGAAATAGATTCTTGTCAGTCTCTGTTTATGGCTACATCAACAGCAAACAAACCAAGAGATAGAAATTGATACTGCTTTATTGTGTCAAGTTTCAAAGAGCTAGCACAAACCGTGTTTGATTTAGAGTTCCAAATACATGTATCCCTATAGGAGAAAACAGAGTGAAACCTCAAAATGAAAACGGTTACTGCCACGAACGGTTAAACCTAGAAGAACGAAATTTGGCAAGCCAAGTGGGATTGGTGCACTGATCATTACCTGAAAGTATCATCAAGATTGAGAGAAAAAGTGTATGCTGAGATTTCAGGCAACTCGTAGTTTTATGAAAGCTTGCCAAGCCCTTTCCATGAAAGTGATTCTCGCCAGTCTCTGCTTAGGCTATAAGCAAATCAAAACCAATAGAGAAAGAACGTGAAACTGCTTTATTGTGTCAAGTTTCAAAGAGCTAGCAAAAACCGTGTTAGATTTAGAGTTCCAAATACATGTGTCCCTATAGGAGAAAACAGAGTGAAACCTCAAAATGAAAACGGTTACTGCAAACGAACGGTTTAACCTAGAAGAAGGAAATTTGGCGAGCCCAGTGGGATTGGTGTACTGATCATTACCTGAAAGTATCATCAAGATTGGGTGAAAAAGTGTTTGCTAAGATTTCAGGCAACTCGTAGTTTTTTGGAAGCTTGGCAAGCCCTTTCCATGAAAGAGATTCTCGCCAGTCTCTGCTTAGGGCTGCATCAACAGCAAACAAACCATAGAGACAGAACTTGAAACTGCTTTATTGTGTCAAGTTTCAAAGAGCTAGCACAAACCGTGTTTGATTTAGAGTTCCAAATACATGTATCCCTATAGGAGAAAACAGAGTGAAACCTCAAAAAGAAAACGGTTACTGCAAATGAACGGTTTAACCTAGAAGAAGGAAATTTGGCGAGCCAAGTGGGATTGGTGTACTGATCATTACCTGAAAGTATCATCAAGATTGGGTGAAAACGTGTTTGCTGAGACTTAAGGAAACTCGTAGTTTTTTGGAAGCTTGCCAAGCCCTTTCCATGAAAGTGATTCTCGCCAGTCTCTGCTTAGGGCTACATCAACAGCAAACAAACCATAGAGATAGAACTTGAAACTGCTTTATTGTGTCAAGTTTCAATGAGCTAGCACAAACCGTGTTTGATTCAGAGTTCCAAATACATATATCCCTATAGGAGAAAACAGAGTGAAACCTCAAAATGAAAACGGTTACTGCAAACGAATGGTTTAATCTAGAAAAACGAAATTAGGTGAGCCAAGTGGGATTGGTGTACTGATCATTACCTGAAAGTATCATCAAGATTGGGTCAAAAAGTGTTTGCTGAGATTTCAGGCAACTTGTTTTTGAAAGCTTGGCAAGCAGTTTCCATGAAGGTGATTCTCGCCAGTCTCTGCTTAGGGTAAATCAACAGCAAAGAAACCATAGAGACAGAACTTGAAACTGCTTTATGTGTCAAGTTTCAAATAGCTAGCACAACCGTGTTTGATTTAGAGTTCCACATATATGTATCCCTATAGAAGAAAACAGAGTAAAACCTCAAAATAAAAATGGTTACTGCAAACGAACAAATTAACCTAGAAGAACGAAATTTGGCGAGCCAAGTGGGATTGGTGTACTGATCATTACCTGAAACTATCATCAAGATTGGGTGAAAACGTGTTTATTGAGACTTAAGGCAATTCCTAATTTTTTGGAAGCTTGCCAAGCCCTTTGCATGAAAGTGATTCTCGCCAGTCTCTGCTTTGGGCTACATCAACAGCAAACAAGCCATGACGACCGAACTTGAAACTGCTTTATTGTGTCAAGTTTCAATGAGCTAGCACAAACCGTTTTTGATTTAGAGTTCCAAATACATGTATCCCTATAGGAGAAAAAAGAGTGAAATCTCAAAATGAAACCGGTTACTGCAAACGAACGGTTTAACCTAGAAGAACGAAATTTGGCGAGCCAAGTGGGATTGGTGTACTGATCATTACCTGAAAGTATCATCAAGATTGGGTGAAAAAGTGTTTGCTGAGGTTTTAGGCAACTCGTTTTTTGGAAGCTTGGCAAGCCCTTTCCATGAAAGTGATTCTCGCCAGTCTCTGCTTAGGGCTACATCAACAGCAAACAAACCATAGAGATAGAACTTGAAACTGCTTTATTGTGTCAAGTATCGAAGAGCTAGCACAAACCGTGTTTTATTTAGAATTCCAAATACATGTATCCCTGTAGGAGAAAACAGAGTGAAACCTCAAAAAGAAAACGGTTACTGCAAACGAACGGTTTAACCTAGAAGAAGGAAATTTGGCTAGCCAAGTGGGATTGGTGTACTGATCATTACCTGAAATGTATCATCAAGATTTGGTGAAAAAGTGTTTGCTGAGATTT
>NW_027521183.1:0-113508 GCF_052094955.1 Ictidomys tridecemlineatus | reverse complement strand
GGTACACGTGGCAGCTTTGCATTGGGGTTCGCGGTGCTTTATTAAGGCTGGGAGGGGCATCTGAAGTTTAGTAGAAGTAGGAGTAGAAGAAGTATTAGAAAAATATCAAGGGCCTGAATAAACTAATGAAAGAAGATTCCTGAGTCGCGTCTTCCTTGCTGGCAAGGGGGGACGCGACAGTGATAGAACTTGAAACTGCTTTATTGTGTCAAGTTTCAAAGAGCTAGCACAAACCGTGTTTGATTTAGAGTTCCAAATACATGTATCCCTATAGGAGAAAACAGAGTGAAACCTAAAAATGAAAACGGTTACTGCAAACGAACGGTTTAACCTAGAAGAACGAAAGTTGGTGAGAATAGTGGTTTTGGTGTACTGATCATGACCTGAAAGAATCATCAAGATTGGGTGAAAAAATGTTTGCTGAGATTTCACGCAACTCTTAGTTTTTTGAAAGCTTGGCAACCCCTTTCCATGAAAGTGATTTTTGCCAGTCTCTGCTTAGGGCTACATCAACAGCAAACAAATTATAGAGATACAACTTGAAACTGCTTTATTGTGTCAAGTTTCAAAGAGCTAGCACAAACCGTGTTTGATTTAGAGTTCCAAATACATGTATCCCTATAGGAGAAAAGAGAGTGAAACCTAAAAATGAAAACGGTTACTGCAAACGAACGGTTTAACCTAGAAGAACGAAATTTGGTGAGCCAAGTGGTTTTGGTGTACTGATCATTACCTGAAAGAATCATCAAGATTGGGTGAAAATATGTTGGCTGAGATTTCAGGCAACACGTAGTTTTTTGGAAGCTTGGCAACCCCTTTCCATGAAAGTGATTTTCGCCAGTCTCTGCTTATGGCTACATCAACAGCAAACAAATCATAGAGATAGAACTTGAAACTGCTTTATTTTGTCAAGTTTCAAAGAGCTAGCACAAACCGTGTTTGATTTAGAGTTCCAAATACATGTATCCCTATAGGAGAAAACAGAGTGAAACTTAAAAATGAAAACGGTTACTGCAAACGAACGGTTTAACCTAGAAGAACGAAATTGGGTGAGCCAAGTGGTTTTGGTGTACTGATCATTACCTGAAAGTTTCATCAAGATTGGGTGAAAAAGTGTGTGCTGAGATATCAGGCAACTCGTAGTTTTTTGGAAGCTTGGCAGGCCCTTTCCATGAAAGTGATTCTCGCCAGTCTCTGTTTAGGGCTACATCAACAGGAAACAAACCATAGAGATAGAACTTGAAACTGCTTTATTGTGTCAAGTTTCAAAGAGCTAGCACAAACCGTGTTTGATTTAGAGTTCCAAATATATGTATCCCTATAGGAGAAAACAGAGTGTAACCTAAAAATGAAAACGGTTACGGCAAACGAACGGTTTTAACCTAAAAGAACGAAATTTGGTGAGCCAAGTGGTTTGGTGTACTCATCATTACCTGAAAGAATCATCAAGGTTGGGTGAAAAAATATTTGCTGAGATTTCAGGCAACTCGTAGTTTTTTGGAAGCTTGGCAACCCCTTTACATGAAAGTGATTTTCGCCAGTCTCTGCTTAGGGCTACATCAACAGCAAACAAACCATAGAGATAGAACTTGAAACTGCTTTATTGTGTCAACTTTCAAAGAGCTACCACAAACCGTGTTCGATTTGAAGTTCCAAATACATGTATCCCTATAGGAGAAAACAGAGTGAAACCTAAAAATGAAAACGGTTACTGCCAACGAATGGTTTAAAGTAGAAGAACGAAATTTGGTGAACCAAGTGGTTTTGGTGTACTGATCATTACCTGAAAGAATCATCAAGATTGTGTGAAAAAATGTTGGCTGAGATTTCAGGCAACTCGTAGTTTTTTGGAAGCTTGGCTACCCCTTTCCATGAAAGTGATTTTCGCCACTCTCTGCTTAGGGCTACATCAACAGCAAACAAACTATAGAGAGTACTTGAAACTACTTTACTGTGTCAAGTTTCAAAGAGTTAGCACAAACCGTGTTTCATTTAGAGTTCCAAATACATGTATCCCTATAGGAGAAAACAGAGTGAAATCTAAAAATGAAAACGGTTACTGCAAACGAACGGTTTAACCTAGAAGAACGAAACTTGGTAAGCCTAGTGGTTTTGGTGTACTGATCATTACCTGAAAGAATCATCAAGATTGTGTTAAAAAATGTTGCCTGTGATTTCAGGGAACTCGTAGATTTTTGGAAGCTTGGCAACCCCTTTCCATGAAAGTGATTTTCGCCAGTCTCTCCTTAGCGCTACATCAACAGCAAACAAACCATAGAGATAGAACTTGAAACTGCTTTATTGTGTCAAGATTCAAAGAGCTAGCACAAACCGTGTTTGATTTAGACTTCCAAATACATGTATCCCTATAGGAGAAAACAGAGTGAAATCTAAAAATGAAAACGGTCACTGCAAACGAACGGTTTAACCTAGAAGAAAGAAACTTGGTGAGCCAAGTGGTTTTGGTGTACTGATCATTACCTGAAAGAATCATCAAAATTGGGTGAAAAAATATTGGCTGAGATTTCAGGCAACTCATAATTTGTTGGAATCTTGGCAACCCCTTTCCATGAAAGAGATTTTCGCCAGTCTCTGCTTAGGGCTACATCAACAGCAAACAAACCATAGAGATGGAACTTTAATCTGCTTTATTGTGTCAAGTTTCAAAGAGCTAGCACAAACCGTGTTTGATTTAGAGTTCCAAATACATGTATCCCTATAGGAGAAAACAGAGTGAAACCTAAAAATGAAAACAGTTACTGCAAACGAACGGTTTAACCTAGAAAAACCAAATTGGGTGAGCCAAGTGGTTTTGGTGTACTCATCATTACCTGAAAGAATCATCAAGATTGGGTGAAAAAATGTTTGCTATGATTTCAGGCAACTCGTAGTTTTTTGGAAGATTGGCAACCCCTTTCCATGAAAGTGATTTTCGCCAGTCTCTGCTTACAGCTACATCAACAGCAAACAAACTATAGTGATAGAACTTGAAACTGCTTTATTGTGACAAGTTTCAAAGAGCTATCACAAACCGTGTTTGATTTAGAGTTCCAAATACATGTATCCCTATAGGAGAAAACAGAGTGAAACCTAAAAATGAAAACAATTATTGAGTACGAACGGTTTAACCTAGAAGAACGAAAATTGGTTAGCCTAGTGGTTTTGGTGTACTGATCATTACCTGAAATAATCATCAAGATTGGGTGAAAAAATGTTTGCTGAGATTTCAGGCAACTCGTATTTTTGGAAGCTTGGCAACTTCTTTCCATTAAAGTGATTTTCGCAAGTCTCTGCTTAGGGCTACATCAACACCAAACAAACTATAGTGATAGAACTTGAAACTGCTTTATTGTGTCAAGTTTCAAAGAGCTAGCACAAACCGTGTTTGATTTAGAGTTCCAAATACATGTATCCCTAAAGGAGAAAACAGAGTGAAACCTAAAAATGAAAACGGTTGCTGCAAACGAACGGTTTAACCTAGAAGAACGAAATTTGGTGAGCCAAGTGGTTTTGGTGTACTGATCATTACCTGAAAGAATCATCAAGATTGGGTGAAAAAATGTTTGCTGAGATTTCAGGCACCTCGTAGTTTTTTGGAAGCTTGGCAACCCCTTTCCATGAAAGTGATTTTCACCAGTCTCTCCTTAGGGCTACATCAACAACAAACAAACCATAGTGATATGTGGTGAGCCGTTCCTGCAGACTGTGGTCGCCATTACATGATGCGCTGGCTCCGTTGTGGTCTGTGAAGGACAACTCCATATCAAAGAGAGTTGGCATGTTCCAAGCTCCTTATCAGAGAAAGTTGGCGTGTCATTTTCTAGCACCCTGTGAGAAGGGTACACGTGGCAGCTTTGCATTGGGGTTCGCGGTGCTTTATTAAGGCTGGGAGGGGCATCCGAAGTTTAGTAGAAGTAGGAGTAGAAGAAGTATTAGAAAAATATCAAGGGCCTGAATAAACTAATGAAAGAAGATTCCTGAGTAGCGTCTTCCTTGCGGGCAAGGGGGGACGCGACAGTGATAGAAATTGAAACTGCTTTATTGTGTCAAGTTTCAAAGAGCTAGCACAAACCGTGTTTGATTTAGAGTTCCAAATACATGTATCCCTATAGGAGAAAACAGAGTGAAACCTAAAAATGAAAACGGTTACTGCAAACGAACGGTTTAACCTAGAAGAACGAAATTTGGTGAGAATAGTGGTTTTGGTGTACTGATCATGACCTGAAAGAATCATCAAGAGTGGGTGAAAAAATGTTTGCTGAGATTTCACGCAACTCGTAGTTTTTTGAAAGCTTGGCAACCCCTTTCCATGAAAGTGATTTTTGCCAGTCTCTGCTTAGGGCTACATCAACAGCAAACAAACCATAAAGATACAACTTGAAACTGCTTTATTGTGTCAAGTTCAAAGAGCTAGCACAAACCGTGTTTGATTTAGAGTTCCAAATACATGTATCCCTATAGGAGAAAACAGAGTGAAACCTAAAAATGAAAACGGTTACTGCAAACGAACGGTTTAACATAGAAGAACGAAATTTGGTGAGCCAAGTGGTTTTGGAGTACTGATCATTACCTGAAAGAATCATCAAGATTGGGTGAAAAAATATGTTCTGAGATTTCAGGCAACTCATAGTTTTTTGGAAGCTTGGCAACCCCTTTAAATGAAAGTGATTTTCGCAAGTCTCTGGTTAGGGCTACATCAACAGCAAACAAACCATAGAGATAGAACTTGAAACTGCTTTATTGTGTCAAGTTTCAAAGAGCTAGCACAAACCGTGTTTGATTTAGAGTTCCAAATACATGTATCCCTATAGGAGTTTCACAGAGTGAACCTAAAAATGAAAACGGTTACTGCAAACGAACGGTTCAACCTAGAAGAACGAAACTTGGTGAGCCTAGTGGTTTTGGTGTACTGATGATTACCTGAAAGTTTCATCAAGATTGGGTGAAAAAAATATTTGCTGAGATTTCAGGCAACTCGTAGTTTTTTGAAAGCTTGGCAACCCCTTTCCATGAAAGTGATTTTCGCCAGTCTCTGCTTAGGGCTACATCAACAGCAACCAAACCATAGAGATAGAACTTGAAACTGCTTTAATTGTGTCAAGTTTCAAAGAGCTAGCACAAACCGTGTTTGATTTAGAGTTACAAATACATGTATCCCTATAGGAGAAAACAGAGTGAAACCTGAAAATGAAAACGGTTACTGCAAAAGAACGGTTTAACCTAGAAGAACGAAATTTGGTGAGCCAAGTGGTTTTCCTGTACTGATCATTACCTGAAAGAATCATCCAGATTTGGTGAAAAAATGTTGGCTGAGATTTCAGGGAACTCATACTTTTTTGGCAGCTTGGCAACCCTTTTCCATGAAAGTGATTTTCGCCAGTCTATGCTTAGGGCTACATCAACAGCAAACAAAACCATAGAGATAGAACTTGAAACTGCTTTATTGTGTCAAGTTTCAAAGAGCTAGCACAAACCGTGTTTGATTTAGAGTTCCAAATACATGTATCCCTATAGGAGAAAACAGAGTGAAACCTAAAATGAAAACGGTTACTGCAAATGAACGGTTTAACCTTGAAGAACGAAATTTGGTGAGCCATGTGGTTTTGGTTTACTGATCATTACCTGAAAGAATCATCAAGAATTGGTGAAAAATGTTGGCTGAGTTTTCAGGCAACGCGTAGTTTTTTGGAAGCTTGGCAACCCCTTTCCATGAAAGTGATTTTCGCCAGTCTCTGCTTAGGGCTACATCAACAGCAAACAAAACATAGAGATAGAACTTGAAACTGCTTTACTGTGTCAAGTTTCAAAGAGCTAGCACAAACCGTGTTTGATTTAGAGTTCCAAATACATGTATCCCTATTGGAGAAAACAGAGTGAAACCTAAAAATGAAAATGGTTCCTGCAAACGAACGGTTTAACCTAGAAGAACGAAATTTGGTGAGACAAGTGGTTTTGGTGTACTGATCATTACCTGAAAGAATCATCAAGATTGGGTGAAAAAATGTTGGCTGGGATTTCAGGCAACTCGTAGTTTTTTGGAAGCTTGGCAACCCCTTTCCATGAAAGTGATTTTCGCCAGTCTCTGCTTAGGGCTACATCAACAGCAAACAAACCATAGAGATAGAAATTGAAACTGCTTTATTGTGTCAAGTTCAAAGAGCTAGCACAAATCGTGTTTGATTTAGAGTTCCAAATACATGTATCCCTATAGGAGAAAACAGAGTGAAACCTAAAAATGAAAACGGTTACTGCAAAAGAACGGTTTAACCTGGAAGAATGAAATTTGGTGAGCCAAGTGGTTTTGGTGTACTGATCATTACCTGAAAGAATCATCAAGATTGGATGAAAAAATGTTGGCTGAGAATTCAGGCAACTCATAGTTTTTTGTAAGCTTGGCAACCCCTTTCCATGAAACTGATTTTCGCCAGTCTCTGCTTAGGGCTACATCAACAGCAAACAAACCATAGAGATAGAACTTGAAACTGCTTTATTGTGTCAAGTTTCAAAGTGCTAGCACAAACCGTGTTTGATTTAGAGTTCCAAATACATGTATCTCTACAGGAGAAAACAGAGTGAAACCTAAAAATGAAAACGGTTACTGCAAACGAACGGTTTAACCTAGAAGAACGAAATTTGGTGAGACAAGTGGTTTTGGTGTAGTGATCATTACCTGAAAGAATCATCAAGATTGGGTGAAAAAATGTTGGCTGAGATTTCAGGCAACTCCTATTTGTTTCTAAGCTTGGCATCCCCTTTCCATGAAAGTGATTTTCGCCAGTCTCTGCTTAGGGCTACATCAACAGCAAACAAACCATAGAGATAGAACTTGAAACTGCTTTATTGTGTCAAGTTTCAAAGAGCTAGCACAAACCGTGTTTGATTTAGAGTTCCAAATACATGTATCCCTATAGGAGAAAACAGAGTGAAACCTAAAAATGAAAATGGTTACTTAAAAAGAACGGTTTAACCTAGAAGAACGAAATGGGTGAGCCAAGTAGTTTTGGAGTGCTGATCATTACCTGAAGGAATCATCAAGATTGGGTGAAAAAATGTTGGCTGAGATCTCAGGAAACTCGTAGTTTTTTGGAAGCTTGGCAACCCCTTTCCATGAAAGTGATTTTCGCCAGTCTCTGCTTAGGGCTACATCAATAGC
This sequence comes from Ictidomys tridecemlineatus, assembly GCF_052094955.1. Classification (NCBI taxonomy): domain Eukaryota; kingdom Metazoa; phylum Chordata; class Mammalia; order Rodentia; family Sciuridae; genus Ictidomys; species Ictidomys tridecemlineatus. The sequence continues at coordinate 106,355 of NW_027521183.1, read as the reverse complement.
AAACAAACCATACAGATAGAACTTGAATCTGCTTTATTGTGTCAAATTTCAAAGAGCTATCACAAACCGTGTTTGATTTAGAGTTCCAAATACATGTATCCCTATAGGAGAAAACAGAGTGAAACCTAAAAATGTAAACGGTTACTGCAAACGAACGGTTTAACATAGAAGAACGAATTTGGTGAGCCAAGTGGTTTTGGTGTACTCATCATTACCTGAAAGAATCATCAAGATTGGGTGAAAAAATGTTGGCTGGGATTTCAGGCAACTCGTAGTTTTTTGGAAGCTTGGCAACCCCTTTCCATGAAAGTGATTCTCGCCAGTCTCTGCTTAGGGCTACATCAACAGCAAACAAACCATAGAGATAGAACTTGAAACTGCTTTATTGTGTCAAGGTTCAAAGAGCTAGCACAAATCGTGTTTGATTTAGAGTTCCAAATACATGTATCCCTATAGGAGAAAATAGAGTGAAACCTAAAAATGAAAACGGTTACTGCAAAAGAACGGTTTAACCTGGAAGAATGAAATTTGGTGAGCCAAGTGGTTTTGGTGTACTGATCATTACCTGAAAGAATCATCAAGATTGGATGAAAAAATGTTTCCTGAGATTTCAGGCAACTCGTAGTTTTTTGGAAGCTTGGCAACCCCTTTCCATGAAACTGATTTTCGCCAGTCTCTGCTTAGGGCTACATCAACAGCAAACAAACCATAGAGATAGAACTTGAAACTGCTTTATTGTGTCAAGTTTCAAAGTGCTAGCACAAACCGTGTTTGATTTAGAGTTCCAAATACATGTATCGTTATAGGAGAAAACAGAGTGAAACCTAATAATGAAAACGGTTACTGCAAACGAACGGTTTAAACTAGAAGAACGAAATTTGGTGAGCCAAGTGGTTTCATTGTGCTGATCAATACCTAAAAGAATCATCAAGATTGGGTGAAAAAATGTTGGCTGAGTTTTCAGGCAACCCGTATTTTTTGGAAGCTTGGCAACCCCTTTCCATGAAAGTGATTTTTGCCAGTCTCTGCTTAGGGCTACATCAACAGCAAACAAACCATAGAAATAGAACTTGAATCTGCTTTATTGTGTCAAGTTTCAAAGAGCTAGCACAAATTATGTTTTGATTTAGAGTTCCAAATACATGTATCTCTATAGGAGAATACAGAGTGAAACCTAAAAATGAAAACGGTTACTGCAAACGAACGGTTTAACCTAGAAGAACGAAATTTGGTGAGCCAAGAGGTTTTGTTGTACTGATCATTACCGAAAAGAATCATCAAGATTGGGTGAAAAAATGTGGCTGAGATTTCAGGCAACTCGTAGTTTTTTGAAAGCTTGGCAACCCCTTTCCATGAAAGTGATTTTCGCCAGTCTCTGCTTAGGGCTACATCAACAGCAAACAAACCATAGAGATAGAATTTGAAACTGCTTTATTGTGTCAAGTTTCAAAGAGCTAGCACAAACCGTGTTTGATTTAGAGTTCCAAATACATGTATCCTATAGGAGAAAACAGAGTGAAACCTAAAAATGAAAACCGTTACTGCAAACGAACGGTTTAACCTAGAAGAAACGAAATTTGGTGAGCCATGTGGTTTTGGTGTACTGATCATTACCTGAAAGAATCATCAAGAGTGGGTGAAAAAATGTTGGCTGAGATTTCAGGCAACACGTAGTTTTTTGGAAGCTTGGCAACCCCTTTCTATGAAAGTGATTTTCGCCAGTCTCTGCTTAGGGCTACATCAACAGCAAACAAACCATAGAGATAGAACTTGAAACTGCTTTATTGTGTCAAGTTCAAAGAGCTAGCACAAACGCTGTCTCATTTATAGTTCCAAATACATGTATCCCTATAGGAGAAAACAGAGTGAAACCTAAAATGAAAACGGTTACTGCAAACGAACGGTTTAACCTAGAAGAACGAAATTTGGTGAGCCTAGTGGGTTTGGTGTACTGATCATTACCTGAAAGAATCATCAAGATTGGGTGAAAAAATATAGGCTGAGATTTCAGGCAACTCGTAGTGTTTTGAATGCTTGGCAACCTTTTTCCATGAAAGTGATTTTCGCCAGTCTCTGCTTAGGGCTACATCAACAGCAAACAAACCATAGAGAAAGAACATGAAACTGCTTTATTGTGTCAAGTTTCAAAGAGCTAGCACAAACCGTGTTTGATTTAGAGTTCCAAATACATGTATCCCTATAGGAGAAAACAGAGTGAAACTAAAAATGAAAATGGTTACTGCAAACGAACAGTTTAACCTAGAAGAACGAAATTTGGTGAGCCAAGTGGTTTTGGTGTACTGATCATTACCTGAAAGAATCATCAAGATTGGGTGAAAAAATGTTTGCTGAGATTTCAGGCAACATGTAGTTTTTGGAAGCTTGGCAACCTCTTTAAATGAAAGTCATTTTCGCCAGGCTCTGCTTAGGGCTACATCAACAGCAAACAAACCATAGAGATAGAACTTAAAACTGCTTTAATGTGTAAAGTTTCAAAGAGCTAGCACAAACCGTGTTTGATTTAGAGTTCCAAATACATGTATCCGTATAGAAGAAAACAGAGTGAAACCTAAAAATGAAAACGGTTACTGCAAACGAACGGTTCAACCTAGAAGAACGAAACTTGGTGAGCCTAGTGGTTTTGGTGTACTGATGATTACCTGAAAGTTTCATCAAGATTGGGTGAAAAAATATTTGCTGAGATTTCAGGCAACTCGTAGTTTTTTGAAAGCTTGGCAACCCCTTTCCATGAAAGTGATTTTCGCCAGTCTCTGCTTAGGGCTACATCAACAGCAACCAAACCATAGAGATAGAACTTGAAACTGCTTTATTGTGTCAAGTTTCAAAGAGGCTAGCACAAACCGTGTTTGATTTAGAGTTACAAATACATGTATCCCTATAGGAGAAAACAGATTGAAACCTAAAAATGAAAACGGTTACTGCAAACGAACGGTTTAAACTAGAAGAACGAAATTGGGTGAGGCAAGTGGTTTTGGTGTACTGATCATTACCTGAAAGAATCATCAAGATTGGGTGAAAAAATGTTGGCTGAGATTTCAGGCAACTCGTAGTTTTTTAAAAGCTTGGCAACCCCTTTCCATGAAAGTGATTTTTCGCCACTCTCTGCTTAGGGCTACATCAACAGCAAACAAACCATAGAGATAGAACTTGAAACTGCTTTATTGTGTCAAGTTTCAAAGAGCTAGCACAAACCGTGTTTGATTTAGAGTTCCAAATACATGTATCCCTATAGGAGAAAACAGAGTGAAACATAAAAATTAAAACGGTTACTGCAACGAACGGTTTCACCTAGAAGAACGAAATTGGGTGAGCCAAGTGGTTTTGGTGTACTGATCATTACCTGAAAGAATCATCATGATTGGGTGAAAAAATGTTGGCTGAGATTTCAGGCAACTCGTAGTTTTTTGGAAGCTTGGCAACCCCTTTCCATGAAAGTGATTTTCGCCACTCTGCTTAGGGCTACATCAACAGCAAACAAACCATAGAGTTGAACTTGAAACTGCTTTATTGTGTGAAGTTTCAAAGAGCTAGCACAAACCGTGTTTGATTTAGAGTACCAAACACATGTATCCCTATAGGAGAAAACAGAGTGAAACCTAAAATGAAAACGGTTACTGCAAACGAACGGTTTAACCTTGAAGAACTAAATTTGGTGAGTCATGTGGTTTTGGTTTACTGATCATTACCTGAAAGAATCATCAAGATTGGGTCAAAAAATGTTGGCTGAGTTTTCAGGCAACGCGTAGTTTTTTGGAAGCTTGGCAACCCCTTTCCATGAAAGTGATTTTCGCCAGACTCTGCTTATGGCTACATCAACAGCAAACAAACCATAGAGATAGAACTTGAAACTGCTTTATTTTGTCAAGTTTCAAAGAGCTAGCACAAACCGTGTTTGATTTAGAGTTCCAAATACATGTATCCCTATAGGAGAAAACAGAGTGAAACCTAAAAATGAAAACTGTTACTGCAAACGAACGTTTTAACCTAGAAGAACGAAATTTGGTGAGCCAAGTGGTTTGGTGTACTGATCATTACCTGAAAGAATCATCAAGATTGGGTGAAAAAATGTTGGCTGAGATTTCAGGCAACTCTTAGTTTTTTGGAAGCTTGGCATCCCCTTTCCATGAAAGTGACTTTTGCCAGTCTCTGCTTAGGGCTACATCAACAGCAAACAAACCATAGAGATAGAACTTGAAACTGCTTTATTGTGTCAAGTTTCAAAGAGCTAGCACAAACCGTGTTTGATTTAGAGTTCCAATTACATGTATCCCTATAGGAGAAAACAGAGTGAAACCTGAAAATGAAAACGGTTACTGCAAAAGAACGGTTTAACCTAGAAGAACGAAATTTGGTGAGCCAAGTGGTTTTCCTGTACTGATCATTACCTGAAAGAATCATCCAGATTTGGTGAAAAAATGTTGGCTGAGATTTCAGGGAACTCATAGTTTTTTGGCAGCTTGGCAACCCTTTTCCATGAAAGTGATTTTCGCCAGTCTCTGCTTAGGGCTACATCAACAGCAAACAAACCATAGAGATAGAAATTGAAACTGCTTTATTGTGTCAAGGTTCAAAGAGCTAGCACAAATCGTGTTTGATTTAGAGTTCCAAATACATGTATCCCTATAGGAGAAAACAGAGTGAAACCTAAAAATGAAAACGGTTACTGCAAAAGAACGGTTTAACCTGGAAGAATGAAATTTGGTGAGCCAAGTGGTTTTGGTGTACTGATCATTACCTGAAAGAATCATTAAGATTGGATGAAAAAATGTTGGCTGAGAATTCAGGCAACTCGTAGTTTTTTGTAAGCTTGGCAACCCCTTTCCATGAAACTGATTTTCGCCAGTCTCTGCTTAGGGCTACATCAACAGCAAACAAACCATAGAGATAGAACTTGAAACTGCTTTATTGTGTCAAGTTTCAAAGTGATAGCACAAACCGTGTTTGATTTAGAGTTCCAAATACATGTATCTCTACAGGAGAAAACAGAGTGAAACCTAAAAATGAAAACGGTTACTGCAAACGAACGGTTTAACCTAGAAGAACGAAATTTGGTGAGACAAGTGGTTTTGGTGTAGTGATCATTACCTGAAAGAATCATCAAGATTGGGTGAAAAAATGTTGGCTGAGATTTCAGGCAACTCGTATTTGTTTCTAAGCTTGGCATCCCCTTTCCATGAAAGTGATTTTCGCCAGTCTCTGCTTAGGGCTACATCAACAGCAAACAAACCATAGAGATAGAACTTGAAACTGCTTTATTGTGTCAAGTTTAAAAGAGCTAGCACAAACCGTGTTTGATTTAGAGTTCCAAATACATGTATCCCTATAGGAGAAAACAGAGTGAAACCTAAAAATGAAAATGGTTACTTAAAAAGAACGGTTTAACCTAGAAGAACGAAATGGGTGAGCCAAGTAGTTTTGGAGTGCTGATCATTACCTGAAGGAATCATCAAGATTGGGTGAAAAAATGTTGGCTGAGATCTCAGGAAACTCGTAGTTTTTTGGAAGCTTGGCAACCCCTTTCCATGAAAGTGATTTTCGCCAGTCTCTGCTTAGGGCTACATCAATAGCAAACAAACCATACAGATAGAACTTGAATCTGCTTTATTGTGTCAAATTTCAAAGAGCTATCACAAACCGTGTTTGATTTAGAGTTCCAAATACATGTATCCCTATAGGAGAAAACAGAGTGAAACCTAAAAATGTAAACGGTTACTGCAAACGAACGGTTTAACATAGAAGAACGAAATTTGGTGAGCCAAGTGGTTTTGGTGTACTCATCATTACCTGAAAGAATCATCAAGATTGGGTGAAAAAGTGTTGGCTGGGATTTCAGGCAACTCGTAGTTTTTAGGAAGCTTGGCAACCCCTTTCCATGAAAGTGATTCTCGCCAGTCTCTGCTTAGGGCTACATCAACAGCAAACAAACCATAGAGATAGAACTTGAAACTGCTTTATTGTGTCAAGGTTCAAAGAGCTAGCACAAATCGTGTTTGATTTAGAGTTCCAAATACATGTATCCCTATAGGAGAAAATAGAGTGAAACCTAAAAATGAAAACGGTTACTGCAAAAGAACGGTTTAACCTGGAAGAATGAAATTTGGTGAGCCAAGTGGTTTTGGTGTACTGATCATTACCTGAAAGAATCATCAAGATTGGATGAAAAAATGTTTCCTGAGATTTCAGGCAACTCGTAGTTTTTTGGAAGCTTGGCAACCCCTTTCCATGAAACTGATTTTCGCCAGTCTCTGCTTAGGGCTACATCAACAGCAAACAAACCATAGAGATAGAAATTGAAACTGCTTTATTGTGTCAAGTTTCAAAGTGCTAGCACAAACCGTGTTTGATTTAGAGTTCCAAATACATGTATCGTTATAGGAGAAAACAGAGTGAAACCTAATAATGAAAACGGTTACTGCAAACGAACGGTTTAACCTAGAAGAACGAAATTTGGTGAGCCAAGTGGTTTCATTGTGCTGATCAATACCTAAAAGAATCATCAAGATTGGGTGAAAAAATGTTGGCTGAGTTTTCAGGCAACCCGTAGTTTTTTGGAAGCTTGGCAACCCCTTTCCATGAAAGTGATTTTCGCCAGTCTCTGCTTAGGGCTACATCAACAGCAAACAAACCATAGAGAAAGAACATGAAACTGCTTTATTGTGTCAAGTTTCAAAGAGCTAGCACAAACCGTGTTTGATTTAGAGTTCCAAATACATGTATCCCTATAGGAGAAAACAGAGTGAAACTAAAAATGAAAATGGTTACTGCAAACGAACAGTTTAACCTAGAAGAACGAAATTTGGTGAGCCAAGTGGTTTTGGTATACTGATCATTTCCTGAAAGAATCATCAAGATTGGGTGAATAAATGTTTGCTGAGATTTCAGGCAACATGTAGTTTTTGGAAGCTTGACAACCTCTTTAAATGAAAGTGATTTTCGCCAGTCTCTGCTTAGGGCTACATCAACAGCAAACAAACCATAGAGATAGAACTTAAAACTGCTTTAATGTGTAAAGTTTCTAAGAGCTAGCACAAACCCTGTTTGATTTAGAGTTCCAAATACATGTATCCGTATAGAAGAAAACAGAGTGAAACCTAAAAATGAAAACGGTTACTGCAAACGAACGGTTTAACCTAGAAGAACGAAACTTGGTGAGCCTAGTGGTTTTGGTGTACTGATGATTACCTGAAAGAATCATCAAGATTGGGTGAAAAAATATTTGCTGAGATTTCAGGCAACTCGTAGTTTTTTGCAAGCTTGGCAACCCCTTTCCATGAAAGTGATTTTCGCCAGTCTCTGCTTAGGGCTACATCAACAGCAACCAAACCATAGAGATAGAACTTGAAACTGCTTTATTGTTTCAAGTTTCAAAGAGCTAGCACAAACCGTGTTTGATTTAGAGTTACAAATACATGTATCCCTATAGGAGAAAACAGATTGAAACCTAAAAATGAAAACGGTTACTGCAAACGAACGGTTTAAACTAGAAGAACGAAATTGGGTGAGCCAAGTGGTTTTGGTGTACTGATCATTACCTGAATGAATCATCAAGATTGGGTGAAAAAATGTTGGCTGAGATTTCAGGCAACTCGTAGTTTTTTCAAAGCTTGGCAACCCCTTTCCATGAAAGTGATTTTCGCCACTCTCTGCTTAGAGCTACATCAACAGCAAACAAACCATAGAGATAGAACTTGAAACTGCTTTATTGTCTCAAGTTTCAAAGAGCTAGCACAAACCGTGTTTGATTTAGAGTTCCAAATACATGTATCCCTATAGGAGAAAACAGAGTGAAACTAAAAATGAAAATGGTTACTGCAAACGAACAGTTTAACCTAGAAGAACGAAATTTGGTGAGCCAAGTGGTTTTCGTGTACTGATCATTACCTGAAAGAATCATCAAGATTGGGTGAAAAAATGTTGGCTGAGATTTCAGGCAACACGTAGTTTTTTGGAAGCTTGGCAACCCTTTTCCATGAAAGTGATTTTCGCCAGTCTCTGCTTAGGGCTTCATCAACAGCAAACAAACCATAGAGATAGAACTTGAAACTGCTTTATTTTGTCAAGTTTCAAAGAGCTAGCACAAACCGTGTTTGATTTAGAGTTCCTAATACATGTATCCCTATAGGAGAAAACAGAGTGAAACCTAAAAATGAAAACGGTTACTGCAAACGAACGGTTTAACCTAGAAGAACGAAATTTGGTGAGCCAAGTGGTTGTGGTGTACTGATCATTACCTGAAAGAATCATCAAGATTGGGTGAAAAAATGTTGGCTGAGATTTCAGGCAACTCTTAGTTTTTCGGAAGCTTGGCATCCCCTTTCCATGAAAGTGACTTTTGCCAGTCTCTGCTTACGGTTACATCAACAGCAAACAAACCATAGAGATAGAACTTGAAACTGCTTTATTGTGTCAAGTTTCAAAGAGCTAGCACAAACCGTGTTTGATTTAGAGTTCCAATTACATGTATCCCTATAGGAGAAAACAGAGTGAAACCTAAAAATGAAAACAGTAACTGCAAAAGAACGGTTTAACCTAGAAGAACGAAATTTGGTGAGCCAAGTGGTTTTCCTGTACTGATCATTACCTGAAAGAATCATCCAGATTGGGTGAAAAAATGTTGGCTGAGATTTCAGGCAACTCATAGTTTTTTGGCAGCTTGGCAACCCCTTTCCATGAAAGTGATTTTCGCCAGTCTCTACTTAGGGCTACATCAACAGCAAACAAACCATAGAGATAGAACTTGAAACTGCTTTATTGTGTCAAGTTTCAAAGAGCCTGCACAAACCGTGTTTGATTTAGAGTTCCAAATACATGTATCCCTATAGGAGAAAACAGAGTGAAACCTAAAAATGAAAACGGTTACTGCAAACGAACGGTTTAACCTAGAAGAACGAAATTTGGTGAGCCAAGTGGTTTTGGTGTACTCATCATTAACTGAAAGAATCATCAAGATTGGGTGAAAAAATGTTGGCTGAGATTTCAGGCAACTCGTAGTTTTTTGGAAGCTTGGCAACCCCTTTCCATGAAAGTGATTTTCGCCACTCTCTGCTTAGGGCTACATCAACAGCAAACAAAACATAGAGATAGAACTTGAAACTGCTTTATTGTGTCAAGTTTCATAGTGCTAGCACAAACCGTGTTTGATTTAGAGGTCCAAATACATGTATCCCTATAGGAGAAAACAGAGTGATACCTAAAAATGAAAACGGTTACTGAAAACGAACGGTTTAACCTAGAATAACGTAATTTGGTGAGCCAAGTGGTTGTGGTGTACTGATCATTACCTGAAAGAATCATCACGATTGGGTGAAAAAATATTGGCTGAGATTTCAGGCAACTCGTAGTTTTTTGGAAGCTTGGCAACCCCTTTCCATGAAAGTGATTTTCACCAGTCTCTGCTTAGGGCTACATCAACAGCAAACAAACCATAGAGATAGAACTTGAAACTTCTTTATTGTGTCAAGTTTCAAAGAGCTAGCACAAACCGTGTTTGATTTAGAGTTCCAAATACATGTATCCCTATAGGAGAAAACAGAGTGAAACCTAAAAATGAAAACGGTTACTGCAAACGAACGGTTTAACCTAGAAGAACGAAATTTGTTGAGCCAAGTGGTTTTGGTGTACTCATCATTACCTGAAAGAATCATCAAGATTGGGTGAAAAAATGTTGGCTGGGATTTCAGGCAACTCGTAGTTTTTTGGAAGCTTGGCAACCCCTTTCCATGAAAGTGATTTTCGCCAGTCTCTACTTAGGGCTACATCAACAGCAAACAAACCATAGAGATAGAACTTGAAACTGCTTTATTGTGTCAAGGTTCAAAGAGCTAGCACAAATCGTGTTTGATTTAGAGTTCCAAATACATGTATCCCTATAGGAGAAAACAGAGTGAAACCTAAAAATGAAAACGGTTACTGCAAACGAACGGTTTAACCTAGAAGAACGAAATTTGGTGAGCCAAGTGGTTTTGGTGTACTCATCATTAACTGAAAGAATCATCAAGATTGGGTGAAAAAATGTTGGCTGAGATTTCAGGCAACTCGTAGTTTTTTGGAAGCTTGGCAACCCCTTTCCATGAAAGTGATTTTCGCCACTCTCTGCTTAGGGCTACATCAACAGCAAACAAAACATAGAGATAGAACTTGAAACTGCTTTATTGTGTCAAGTTTCATAGTGCTAGCACAAACCGTGTTTGATTTAGAGGTCCAAATACATGTATCCCTATAGGAGAAAACAGAGTGATACCTAAAAATGAAAACGGTTACTGAAAACGAACGGTTTAACCTAGAATAACGTAATTTGGTGAGCCAAGTGGTTGTGGTGTACTGATCATTACCTGAAAGAATCATCACGATTGGGTGAAAAAATATTGGCTGAGATTTCAGGCAACTCGTAGTTTTTTGGAAGCCTGGCAACCCCTTTCCATGAAAGTGATTTTCACCAGTCTCTGCTTAGGGCTACATCAACAGCAAACAAACCATAGAGATAGAACTTGAAACTTCTTTATTGTGTCAAGTTTCAAAGAGCTAGCACAAACCGTGTTTGATTTAGAGTTCCAAATACATGTATCCCTATAGGAGAAAACAGAGTGAAACCTAAAAATGAAAACGGTTACTGCAAACGAACGGTTTAACCTAGAAGAACGAAATTTGTTGAGCCAAGTGGTTTTGGTGTACTCATCATTACCTGAAAGAATCATCAAGATTGGGTGAAAAAATGTTGGCTGGGATTTCAGGCAACTCGTAGTTTTTTGGAAGCTTGGCAACCCCTTTCCATGAAAGTGATTTTCGCCAGTCTCTACTTAGGGCTACATCAACAGCAAACAAACCATAGAGATAGAACTTGAAACTGCTTTATTGTGTCAAGGTTCAAAGAGCTAGCACAAATCGTGTTTGATTTAGAGTTCCAAATACATGTATCCCTATAGGAGAAAACAGAGTGAAACCTAAAAATTAAAACGGTTACTGCAAAAGAACGGTTTAACCTCGAAGAATGAAATTTGGTGAGCCGAGTGGTTTTGGTGTACTGATCATTACCTGAAAGAATCATCAAGATTGGATGAAAAAATGTTGGCTGAGATTTCAGGCAACTCGTAGTTTTTTGGAAGCTTGGCAACCCCTTTCCATGAAACTGATTTTCGCCAGTCTCTGCTTAGGGCTACATCAACAGCAAACAAACCATAGAGATAGAACTTGAAACTGCTTTATTGTGTCAAGTTTCAAAGTGCTAGCACAAACCGTGTTTGATTTAGAGTTCCAAATACATGTATCGTTATAGGAGAAAACAGAGTGAAACCGAATAATGAAAACGGTTACTGCAAACGAACGGTTTAACCTAGAAGAACGAAATTTGGTGAGCCAAGTGGTTTCATTGTGCTGATCATTACCTAAAAGAATCATCAAGATTGGGTGAAAAAATGTTGGCTGAGTTTTCAGCAACGCGTAGTTTTTTGGAAGCTTGGCAACCCTTTTCCATGAAAGTGATTTTCGCCAGTCTCTGCTTAGGGCTACATCAACAGCAAACAAACCATAGAAATAAAACTTGAATCTGCTTTATTGTGTCAAGTTTCAAAGAGCTAGCACAAATTATGTTTGATTTAGAGTTCCAAATACATGTATCTCTATAGGAGAATACAGAGTGAAACCTAAAAATGAAAACGGTTACTGCAAACGAACGGTTTAACCTAGAAGAACGAAATTTGGTGAGCCAAGAGGTTTTGTTGTACTGATCATTACCGCAAAGAATCATCAAGATTGGGTGAAAAAATGTTGGCTGAGATTTCAGGCAACTCATAGTTTTTTGAAAGCTTGGCAACCCCTTTCCATGAAAGTGATTTTCACCAGTCTCTGCTTAGGGCTACATCAACAGCAAACAAACCATAGAGATAGAACTTGAAACTGCTTTATTGTGTCAAGTTTCAAAGAGCTAGCACAAACCGTGTTTGATTTAGAGTTCCAAATACATGTATCCCTATAGGAGAAAACAGAGTGAAACCTAAAAATGAAAACCGTTACTGCAAACGAACGGTTTAACTTAGAAGAACGAAATTGGGGTGAGCCATGTGGTTTTGGTGTACTGATCATTACCTGAAAGAATCATCAAGAGTGGGTGAAAAAATGTTGGCTGAGATTTCAGGCAACACGTAGTTTTTTGGAAGCTTGGCAACCCCTTTCTATGAAAGTGATTTTCGCCAGTCTCTGCTTAGGGCTACATCAATAGCAAACAAACCATAGAGATAGAATGTGAAACTGCTTTATTGTGTCAAGTTTCAAAGAGCTAGCACAAACGCTGTCTCATTTATAGTTCCAAATACATGTATCCCTATAGGAGAAAACAGAGTGAAACCTAAAAATGAAAACGGTTACTGCAAACGAACGGTTTAACCTAGAAGAACGAAATTTGGTGAGCCTAGTGGGTTTGGTGTACTGATCATTACCTGAAAGAATCATCAAGATTGGGTGAAAAAATATAGGCTGAGATTTCAGGCAACTCGTAGTGTTTTGAATGCTTGGCAACCTTTTTCCATGAAAGTGATTTTCGCCAGTCTCTGCTTAGGGCTACATCAACAGCAAACAAACCATAGAGAAAGAACATGAAACTGATTTATTGTGTCAAGTTTCAAAGAGCTAGCACAAACCGCGTTTGATTTGGAGTTCCAAATACATGTATCCCTATAGGAGAAAACAGAGTGAAACCTAAAAATGAAAACAGTTACTGCCAACGAATGGTTTAACCTAGAAGAGCGAAATTTGGTGAGACAAGTGGTTTGGTGTACTGATCATTACCTGAAAGAATCATCAAGATTGGGTGAAAAAGTGTTGGCTGATATTTCAGGCAACTGCTAGTCCTTTGGAAGCTTGGCAACCCTATTCCATGAAAGTGATTTTCGCCAGTCTCTGCTTAGGGCTACATCAACAGCAAACAAACCATAGAGATAGAACTTGAAAGTGCTTTATGGTGTCAAGTTTCAAAGAGCTAGCACAAACCGTGTTTGATTTAGAGTTCCAACTACATGTATCCCTATAGGAGAAAACAGAGTGAAACCTAAAAATGAAAACGGTTACTGCAAACGAACGGTTTAACCTAGAAGAACGAAATTTGGTGAGCCAAGTGGTTTTGGTGTACTGATCATTACCTGAAAGAATCATCAAGATTGGGTGAAAAAATGTTTGCTGAGATTTCAGGGAACTCGTAGTTTTTTGGAAGCTTGGCAACCCCTTTCCATGAAACTGATTTTTTCCAGTCTCTGCTTAGGGCTACATCAACAGCAAACAAACCATAGAGATAGAACTTGAACCTGCTTTATTGTGTCAAGTTTCAAAGAGCTAGCACAAACCGTGTTTGATTTAGAGTTCCAAATACATGTATCCCTATAGGAGAAAACAGAGTGAAACCTAAAAATGAAAACGGTTACTGCAAACGAACGGTTTAACCTAGAAGACCGAAAATTGGTGAGCCAAGTTGTTTTGGTGTACTGATCATTACCTGAAAGAATCATCAAGATTGGGTGAAAAAATGTTGGCTGAGATTTCAGGCAACTCGTAGTTTTTTGGAAACTTGGCAACCCCTTTCCATGAAAGTGATTTTCGCCAGTCTCTACTTAGGGCTACATCAACAGCATACAAACCATAGAATAGAACTTGAAACTGCTTTATTGTGTCAAGTTTCAAAGAGCTAGGACAAACCGTGTTTGATTTAAAATTCCAAATACATGTATCTTTATAGGAGAAAACAGAGTGAAACTTAAAAATGAAAACGGTTACTGCAAACGAACGGTTTAACCTAGAAGAACGAAATTTGGTGAGCCAAGTGGTTTTGGTGTACTGATCATTACCTGAAAGAATCATCAAGATTGGGTGAAAAAATGTTGGCTGAGATTTTAGGCAACTCGTAGTTTTTTGGAAGCTTGGCAACCCCTGTCCATGAAAGTGATTTTCGCCAGTCTCTGCTTAGGGCTACATCAACAGCAAACAAACCATAGAGATATAACATGAAACTGCTTTATTGTGTCAAGTTCCAAAAAGCTACCACAAACCGTGTTTGATTTAGAGTTCCAAATACATGTATCCCTATAGGAGAAAACAGAGTGAAACCTAAAATTGAAAACGGTTACTGTAAACGAACGGTTTAACCTAGAAGAACGAAATTTGGTGAGCCAAGTGGTTTTGGTGTACTGATCATTACGTGAAAGAATCATCAAGATTGGGTGAAAAAATGTTGGCTGAGATTTCAGGCAACTCGTAGTTTTTTGGAAGCTTGGCAACCCCTTTCCATGAAAGTGATTTTCGCCAGTCTCTGCTTAGGGCTACATCAACAGCAAACAAACCATAGAGATAGAACTTGAAACTTCTTTATTGTGTCAAGTTCCAAAGAGCTACCACAAACCGTGTTTGATTTAGAGTTCCAAATACATGTATCCCTATAGGAGAAAACAGAGTGAAACCTAAAATTGAAAACGCTTACTGCAAACGAACGGTTTAACCTAGAAGAACGAAATTTGGTGAGCCAAGTGGTTTTGGTGTACTGATCATTACCTGAAAGAATCATCAAGATTGGGTGAAAAAATGTTGGCTGAGATTTCAGGCAACGCGTAGTTTTTTGGAAGCTTGGCAACCTCTTTCCATGAAAGTGATTTTCGCCAGTCTCTGCTTAGGGCTACATCAACAGCAAACAAACCATAGAGATAGAACTTGAAACTGCTTTATTGTGTCAAGTTTCAAAGAGCTAGCAGAAACCGTGTTTGATTTAGAGTTCCAAATACATGTATCCTTATAGGAGAAAACAGAGTGAAACCTGAAAATGAAAACGGTTACTGCAAACGAACGGTTTCACCTAGAAGAACGAAACTTGGTGAGCTTAGTGGTTTTCTTGTACTGATCATTACCTGAAAGAATCATCAAGATTGGGTGAAAAAATGTTTGCTGAGTTTTCAGGCGACTCGTAGTTTTTTGGACGCTTGGCAACCCCTTTCCTGAAAGTGATTTTCGCCAGTCTCTGAATAGGGCTACATCAACAACAAACAAACCATAGAGATAGAACTCGAAACTGCTTTATTGTGTCAAATTTCAAAGAGCTAGCACAAACCGTGTTTGATTTAGAGTTCCAAATATATGTATCCCTATAAGAGAAAACAGAGTAAAACCTAAAAATGAAAACGGTTACTGCAAACGAACTGTTTAACCTAGAAGAATGATTTGGTGAGCCAAGTGGTTTAGGTGTTCTGATCATTACCTGAAAGAATCATCAAGATTGGGTGAAAAAATATTGGCTGAGATTTCAGGCAACTCGTAGTCTTTTGGAAGCTTGGCAACCCCTTTCCATGAAAGTGATTTTCGCCAGTCTCTGCTTAGGGCTACTTCAACAGCAAACAAACCATAGAGATAGAACTTGAAACTGCTTTATTGTGTCAAGTTTCAAAGAGCCTGCACAAACCGTGTTTGATTTAGAGTTCCAAATACATGTATCCCTATAGGAGAAAACAGAGTGAAACCTAAAAATGAAAACGGTTACTGCAAACGAACGGTTTAACCTAGAAGAACGAAATTTGGTGAGCCAAGTGGTTTTGGTGTACTCATCATTAACTGAAAGAATCATCAAGATTGGGTGAAAAAATGTTGGCTGAGATTTCAGGCAACTCGTAGTTTTTTGGAAGCTTGGCAACCCCTTTCCATGAAAGTGATTTTCGCCACTCTCTGCTTAGGGCTACATCAACAGCAAACAAAACATAGAGATAGAACTTGAAACTGCTTTATTGTGTCAAGTTTCATAGTGCTAGCACAAACCGTGTTTGATTTAGAGGTCCAAATACATGTATCCCTATAGGAGAAAACAGAGTGAAACCTAAAAATGAAAACGGTTACTGAAAACGAACGGTATAACCTAGAATAACGTAATTTGGTGAGCCAAGTGGTTGTGGTGTACTGATCATTACCTGAAAGAATCATCACGATTGGGTGAAAAAATATTGGCTGAGATTTCAGGCAACTCGTAGTTTTTTGGAAGCTTGGCAACCCCTTTCCATGAAAGTGATTTTCGCCAGTCTCTGCTTAGGGCTACATCAACAGCAAACAAACCATAGAGATAGAACTTGAAACTTCTTTATTGTGTCAAGTTTCAAAGAGCTAGCACAAACCGTGTTTGATTTAGAGTTCCAAATACATGTATCCCTATAGGAGAAAACAGAGTGAAACCTAAAAATGAAAACGGTTACTGCAAACGAACGGTTTAACCTAGAAGAACGAAATTTGGTGAGCCAAGTGGTTTTGGTGTACTCATCATTACCTGAAAGAATCATCAAGATTGGGTGAAAAAATGTTGGCTGGGATTTCAGGCAACTCGTAGTTTTTTGGAAGCTTGGCAACCCCTTTCCATGAAAGTGATTTTCGCCATTCTCTGCTTAGGGCTATATCAACAGCAAACAAACCGTAGAGATAGAACTTGAAACTGCTTTATTGTGTCAAGGTTCAAAGAGCTAGCACAAATCGTGTTTGATTTAGAGTTCCAAATACATGTATCCCTATAGGAGAAAACAGAGTGAAACCTTAAAATTAAAACGGTTACTGCAAAAGAACGGTTTAACCTCGAAGAATGAAATTTGGTGAGCCAAGTGGTTTTGGTGTACTGATCATTACCTGAAAGAATCATCAAGATTGGATGAAAAAAATGTTGGCTGAGATTTCAGGCAACTCGTAGTTTTTTGGAAGCTTGGCAACCCCTTTCCATGAAACTGATTTTCGCCAGTCTCTGCTTAGGGCTACATCAACAGCAAACAAACCATAGAGATAGAACTTGAAACTGCTTTATTGTGTCAAGTTTCAAAGTGCTAGCACAAACCGTGTTTGATTTAGAGTTCCAAATACATGTATCGTTATAGGAGAAAACAGAGTGAAACCTAATAATGAAAACGGTTACTGCAAACGAACGGTTTAACCTAGAAGAACGAAATTTGGTGAGCCAAGTGGTTTCATTGTGCTGATCATTACCTAAAAGAATCATCAAGATTGGGTGAAAAAATGTTGGGTGAGTTTTCAGCAACGCGTAGTTTTTTGGAAGCTTGGCAACCCCTTTCCATGAAAGTGATTTTCGCCAGTCTCTGCTTAGGGCTACATCAACAGCAAACAAACCATAGAAATAAAACTTGAATCTGCTTTATTGTGTCAAGTTTCAAAGAGCTAGCACAAATTATGTTTGATTTAGAGTTCCAAATACATGTATCTCTATAGGAGAATACAGAGTGAAACCTAAAAATGAAAACCGTTACTGCAAACGAACGGTTTAACTTAGAAGAACGAAATTTGGTGAGCCATGTGGTTTTGGTGTACTGATCATTACCTGAAAGAATCATCAAGAGTGGGTGAAAAAATGTTGGCTGAGATTTCAGGCAACACGTAGTTTTTTGGAAGCTTGGCAACCCCTTTCTATGAAAGTGATTTTCGCCAGTCTCTGCTTAGGGCTACATGAACAGCAAACAAACCATAGAGATAGAACTTGAAACTGCTTTATTGTGTCAAGTTTCAAAGAGCTAGCACAAACGCTGTCTCATTTATAGTTCCAAATACATGTATCCCTATAGGAGAAAACAGAGTGAAACCTAAAAATGAAAACGGTTACTGCAAACGAACGGTTTAACCTAGAAGAACGAAATTTGGTGAGCCTAGTGGGTTTGGTGTACTGATCATTACCTGAAAGAATCATCAAGATTGGGTGAAAAAATGTTGGCTGAGATTTCAGGCAACTCGTAGTGTTTTGAATGCTTGGCAACCTTTTTCCATGAAAGTGATTTTCGCCAGTCTCTGCTTAGGGCTACATCAACAGCAAACAAACCATAGAGAAAGAACATGAAACTGCTTTATTGTGTCAAGTTTCAAAGAGCTAGCACAAACCGTGTTTGATTTGGAGTTCCAAATACATGTATCCCTATAGGAGAAAACAGAGTGAAACCTAAAAATGAAAACAGTTACTGCCAACGAATGGTTTAACCTAGAAGAGCGAAATTTGGTGAGACAAGTGGTTTTGGTGTACTGATCATTACCTGAAAGAATCATAAAGATTGGGTGAAAAAATGTTGGCTGAGATTTCAGGCAACTCGTAGTTTTTTGGAAGCTTGGCAACCCCTTTCCATGAAAGAGATTTTCGCCAGTCTCTGCTTAGGGCTACATCAACAGCAAACAAACCATAGAGATAGAACTTGAAACTGCTTTATTGTGTCAAGTTTCAAAGAGCTAGCACAAACCGTGTTTGATTTAGAGTTCCAAATACATGTATCCCTATAGGAGAAAACATAGTGAAACCTAAAAATGAAAACGGTTACTGTAAACGAACGGTTTAATGTAGAAGAACGAAATTTGGTGAGCCAAGTGGTTTTCGTGTACTGATCATTACCTGAAAAAATCATCAAGAGTGGGTCAAAAAATGTTGGCTTAGATTTCAGGCAACACGTAGTTTTTTGGAAGCTTGGCAACCCCTTTCCATGAAAGTGATTTTCGCCAGTCTCTGCTTAGGGCTACATCAACAGCAAACAAACCATAGAGATAGAACTTGAAACTGCTTTATTGTGTCAAGTTTCAAAGAGCTAGCACAAACCTTGTTTGATTTAGAGTTAAAAATACATGTATCCCTATAATAGAAAACAGAGTGAAACCTAAAAATGAAAATGGTTTCTGCAAACGAACGGTTTAACCTAGAAGAATGAAATTTGGTGAGCCAAGTGGTTTTGGTGTACTGATCATTACCTGAAAGAATCATCAAGATTGGGTGAAAAAATGTTGGCTGATATTTCAGGCAACTGCTAGTCCTTTGGAAGCTTGGCAACCCCATTCCATGAAAGTGATTTTCGCCAGTCTCTGCTTAGGGCTACATCAACAGCAAACAAACCATAGAGATAGAACTTGAAAGTGCTTTATGGTGTCAAGTTTCAAAGAGCTAGCACAAACCGTGTTTGATTTAGAGTTCCAACTACATGTATCCCTATAGGAGAAAACAGAGTGAAACCTAAAAATGAAAACGGTTACTGCAAACGAACAGTTTACCTAGAAGAACGAAATTTGGTGAGCCTAGTGGTTTTGGTGTACTGATCATTACCTGAAAGAATCATCAAGATTGGGTGAAAAAACGTTTGCTGAGATTTCAGGGAACTCGTAGTTTTTTGGAAGCTTGGCAACCCCTTTCCATGAAACTGATTTTTTCCAGTCTCTGCTTAGGGCTATATCAACAGCAAACAAACCATAGAGATAGAACTTGAACCTGCTTTATTGTGTCAAGTTTCAAAGAGCTAGCACAAACCGTGTTTGATTTAGAGTTCCAAATACATGTATCCCTATAGGAGAAAACAGAGTGAAACCTAAAAATGAAAACGGTTACTGCAAACGAACGGTTTAACCTAGAAGAACGAAAATTGGTGAGCCAAGTGGTTTTGGTGTACTGATCATTACCTGAAAGAATCATCAAGATTGGGTGAAAAAATGTTGGCTGAGATTTCAGGCAACTCGTAGTTTTTTGGAAACTTGGCAACCCCTTTCCATGAAAGTGATTTTCGCCAGTCTCTACTTAGGGCTACATCAACAGCATACAAACCATAGAATAGAACTTGAAACTGCTTTATTGTGTCAAGTTTCAAAGAGCTAGCACAAACCGTGTTTTATTTAGAGTTCCAAATACATGTATCTTTATAGGAGAAAACAGAGTGAAACCTAAAAATGAAAACGGTTACTGCAAACGAACGGTTTAACCTAGAAGAACGAAATTTGGTGAGCCAAGTGGTTTTGGTGTACTGATCATTACCTGAAAGAATCATCAAGATTGGGTGAAAAAATCTTGGCTGAGATTTTAGGCAACTCGTAGTTTTTTGGAAGCTTGGCAACCCCTGTCCATGAAAGTGATTTTCGCCAGTCTCTGCTTAGGGCTACATCAACAGCAAACAAACCATAGAGATATAACATGAAACTGCTTTATTGTGTCAAGTTCCAAAAAGCTACCACAAACCGTGTTTGATTTAGAGTTCCAAATACATGTATCCCTATAGGAGAAAACAGAGTGAAACCTAAAATTGAAAACGGTTACTGTAAACGAACGGTTTAACCTAGAAGAACGAAATTTGGTGAGCCAAGTGGTTTTGGTGTACTGATCATTACGTGAAAGAATCATCAAGATTGGGTGAAAAAATGTTGGCTGAGATTTCAGGCAACTCGTAGTTTTTTGGAAGCTTGGCAACCCCTTTCCATGAAAGTGATTTTCGCCAGTCTCTGCTTAGGGCTACATCAACAGCAAACAAACCATAGAGATAGAACTTGAAACTGCTTTATTGTGTCAAGTTCCAAAGAGCTACCACAAACCGTGTTTGATTTAGAGTTCCAAATACATGTATCCCTATAGGAGAAAACAGAGTGAAACCTAAAATTGAAAACGCTTACTGCAAACGAACGGTTTAACCTAGAAGAACGAAATTTGGTGAGCCAAGTGGTTTTGGTGTACTGATCATTACCTGATAGAATCATCAAGATTGGGTGAAAAAATGTTGGCTGAGATTTCAGGCAACGCGTAGTTTTTTGGAAGCTTGGCAACCTCTTTCAATGAAAGTGATTTTCGCCAGTCTCTGCTTAGGGCTACATCAACAGCAAACAAACCATAGAGATAAAACTTGAAACTGCTTTATTGTGTCAAGTTTCAAAGAGCTAGCAGAAACCGTGTTTGATTTAGAGTTCCAAATACATGTATCCTTATAGGAGAAAACAGAGTGAAACCTGAAAATGAAAACGGTTACTGCAAACGAACGGTTTCACCTAGAAGAACGAAACTTGGTGAGCTTAGTGGTTTTCTTGTACTGATCATTACCTGAAAGAATCATCAAGATTGGGTGAAAAAATGTTTGCTGAGTTTTCAGGCGACTCGTAGTTTTTTGGACGCTTGGCAACCCCTTTCCTGAAAGTGATTTTCGCCAGTCTCTGAATAGGGCTACATCAACAACAAACAAACCATAGAGATAGAACTCGAAACTGCTTTATTGTGTCAAATTTCAAAGAGCTAGCACAAACCGTGTTTGATTTAGAGTTCCAAATATATGTATCCCTATAAGAGAAAACAGAGTAAAACCTAAAAATGAAAACGGTTACTGCAAACGAACTGTTTAACCTAGAAGAATGATTTGGTGAGCCAAGTGGTTTAGGTGTTCTGATCATTACCTGAAAGAATCATCAAGATTGGGTGAAAAAATATTGGCTGAGATTTCAGGCAACTCGTAGTCTTTTGGAAGCTTGGCAACCCCTTTCCATGAAAGTGATTTTCGCCAGTCTCTGCTTAGGGCTACTTCAACAGCAAACAAACCATAGAGATAGAACTTGAAACTGCTTTATTGTGTCAAGTTTCAAAGAGCTAGCACAAACCGTGTTTTATTTAGAGTTCCAAATACATGTATCCCTATAGGAGAAAAGAGAGTGAAACTTGAAAATGAAAACGGTTACTGCAAACGAACGGTTTAACCCAGAAGAACGAAACTTGGTGAGCTTAGTGGTTTTGGTGTACATTTCACTACCTGAAAGAATCATCAAGATTGGGTGAAAAAATGTTTGCTGAGATTTCAGGCAACTCCTCGGTTTTTGGAAGCTTGGTAACCCCTTTCCATGAAAGTTATTTTCGCCACTGTCTGCTTAGGGCTACATCAACAGCAAACAAATCATAGAGATAGAACTTGAAACTGCTTTATTTTGTCAAGTTTCAAAGAGCTAGCACAAACCGTTTTTCATTTAGTGTTCCAAATACATGTATCCTTATAGGAGAAAACAGAGTGAAACCTAAAAATGAAAACGGTTACTGCAAACGAACGGTTTAACCTAGAAGAACGAAACTTGGTGAGCTTCGTTGTTTTGGTGTACTGATCATTACCTGAAAGAATCATCAAGATTTGGTGAAAAAATGTTGGCTGAGATTTCAGGCAACTCGTAGTTTTTTGGAAGCTTGGCAACCCCTTTCCATGAAAGTGATCATCGCCAGTCTCTGCTTTGGGCTACATCAACAGCAAACAAACCATTGAGAAAGAACTTGAAACTTCTTTATTGTGTCAAGTTTCAAAGAGCTAGCACAAACCGTGTTTGATTTAGAGTTCCAAATACATGTATCCCTATAGGAGAAAACAGAGTGAAACCTAAAAATTAAAACGCCAACTGCAAACGAACGGTTTAACCTAGAAGAACGAAATTTGGTGAGCCAAGTGGTTATGGTGTACTGATCATTACCTGAAAGAATCATCAAGATTGGGTGAAAAAATGTTGGCTGAGATTTCAGGCAACTCGTAGTTTTTTGGAAGCTTGGCAACCCCTTTCCATGAAAGTGATTTTTGCCAGTCTCTGCTTAGGGCTACATCAACAGCAAACAAACCATAGAGAGAGAACTTGAAACTGCTTTATTGTGTCAAGTTTCAAAGAGCTAGCACAATCCGTGTTTGATTTAGAGTTCCAAATACATGTATCCCTGTAGGAGAAAACAGAGTGAAACCTAAAAATGAAAACGGTTACTGCAAACGAACGGTTTAACCTAGAAGAACGAAATTTGGTGACCCAAGTGGTTTTGGTGTACTGATCATTACCTGAAAGAATCATCAAGATTGGGTGAAAAAATGTTGGCTGAGATTTCAGGCAACTCGTAGTTTTTTGGACGCTTGGCAACCCCTTTCCATGAAAGTGATTTTCGCCAGTCTATGCTTAGGGCTACATCAACAGCAAAAAACCATAGAGATAGAAGTAGAAACTGCTTTATTGTGTCAAGATTCAAAGAGCTAGCACAAACCGTGTTTGATTTAGAGTTCCAAATACATGTATCCCTATAGGAGAAAACAGAGTGAAACCTAAAAATGAAAACGGTTTCTGCAAACGAACGGTTTATCCTAGAAGAACGAAATTTGGTGAGCCAAGTAGTTTTGGTGTACTGATCATTACCTGAAAGAATCATCAAGATTAGGTGAAAAAATGTTGGCTGAGATTTCAGGAAACTCGTAGTCTTAGGAAGCTTGGCAACCCCTTTCCATGAAAGTGATTTTCGCCAGTCTCTGCTTAGGGCTACATCAACAGCAAACAAACCATAGAGAGAGAACTTGAAACTGCTTTATTGTGTCAAGTTTCAAAGTGCTAGCACAAACCGTGTTTGATTTAGAGTTCCAAATACATGTATCCCTACAGGAGAAAACAGAGTAAAACCTAAAAATGAAAACGGTTACTGCAAAAGAACGGTTTAACCTAGAAGAATGATTTGGTGAGCCAAGTGGTTTAGGTGTTCTGATCATTACCTGAAAGAATCATCAAGATTGGGAGAAAAAATATTGGCTGATATTTCAGGCAACTCGTAGTCTTTTGGAAGCTTGGCAACCACTTTCCATGAAAGTGATTTTTGCCAGTCTCTGCTTAGGGCTACTTCAAGAGCAAACAAACCATAGAGATAGAACTTGAAACAGCTTTATTGTGTCAAGTTTCAAAGAGCTAGCACAAACCTTGTTTGATTTAGAGTTCCAAATACATGTATCCCTATAGGAGAAAACAGAGTGAAACCTAAAAATGAAAACGGTTACTGCAAACGAACGGTTTAACCCAGAAGAACGAAACTTGGTGAGCTTAGTGGTTTTGGTGTACAGTTCACTACCTGAAAGAATCAACAAGATTGGGTGAAAAAATGTTTGCTGAGATTTCAGGCAACTCGGAGTTTTTTGGAAGCTTGGCAACCCCTTTCCATGAAAGTTATTTTCGCCACTCTCTGCTTAGGGCTACATCAACAGCAAACAAACCATAGAGATAGAAATTGAAACTGCTTTATTGTTTCAAGTTTCAAAGAGCTAGCACAAACCGTTTTTCATTTAGTGTTCCAAATACATGTATCCCTATAGGAGAAAACAGAGTGAAACCTAAAAATGAAAACGGTTACTGCCAACAAACCGTTTAACCTAGAAGAACGAAACTTGGTGAGCTTCGTTGTTTTGGTGTACTGATCATTACCCGAAAGAATCATCAAGATTGGGTGAAAAAATGTTTGCTGAGATTTCAGGCAACTCGTAGTTTTTTGGAAGCTTGGCAACCCCTTTCCATGAAAGTGATTTTCGCCAGTCTCTGCTTAGGGCTACATCAACAGCAAACAAACCATAGAGATAGAACTAGAAACTGCTTTATTGTGTCAAGATTCAAAGAGCTAGCACAAACCGTGTTTGATTTAGAGTTCCAAATACATGTATCCCTATAGGAGAAAACAGAGTGAAACCTAAAAATGAAAACGGTTACTGCAAACGAACGGTTTATCCTAGAAAAACGAAATTGGGTGAGCCAAGTGGTTTTGGTGTACTGATCATTACCTGAAAGAATCATCAAGATTAGGTGAAAAAATGTTAGCTGAGATTTCAGGAAACTCGTAGTCTTAGGAAGCTTGGCAACCCCTTTCCATGAAAGTGATTTTCGCCAGTCTCTGCTTAGGGCTACATCAACAGCAAACAAATCATAGAGATAGAACTTGAAACTGCTTTATTGTGTCAAGTTTCAAAGAGCTAGCACAAACCGTGTTTGATTTAGAGTTCCAAATTCATGTATCCCTATAGGAGAAAACAGAGTGAAACCTAAAAATGAAAACGATTACTGTAAACGAACGGTTTAACCTAGAAGAACAAAATTTGGTGAGCCAAGAGGTTTTCGTGTACTGATCATTACCTCAAAGAATCATCAAGATTGGGTTAAAAAATGTTGGCTGAGATTTCAGGCAACTCGTAGTTTTTTGGAAGCTTGGCAACCCCTTTCCATGAAAGTGATTTTCGCCAGTCTCTGCTTAGGGCTTCATCAACAGCAAACAAACCATAGAGATATAACTTGAAACTGCTTTATTGTGTCAAGTTTCAAAGAGCTAGCACAAACCGTGTTTGATTTAGAGTTCCAAATACATGTATCCCTATAGGAGAAAACAGAGTGAATTATAAAAATGAAAACGGTTACTGCAAACGAACGGTTTAACCTAGAAGAACGAAATTTGGTGAGCCAAGTGGTTTTGGTGTACTGATCATTACCTGAAAGAATCATCAAGATTGGGTGAAAAAATGTTGGATGAGATTTCAGGCAACTTGTAGTTTTTTGGAAGCTTGGCAACCACTTTCCATTAAAGTGATTTTCACCAGTCTCTGCTTAGGGCTACATCAACAGCAAACAAACCATAGAGATAGAACTTGAAACTGCTTTATTGTGTCAAGTTTCAAAAAGCTGGCACAAACCGTGTTTGATTTAGAGTTCCAAATACATGTATTCCTATAGGAGAAAACAGAGTGAAACCTAAAAATGAAAACGGTTACTGCAAACGAACGGTTTAACCTAGAAGAACGAAATTTGGTGAGCTAAGTGGTTTTGGTGTACTGATCATTACCTGAATGAATCATCAAGATTGGTGAAAAAATGTTGGCTGAGATTTCAGGCAACTCGTAGTTTTTTGGAAGCTTGGCAAACCCTTTCCATGAAAGTGATTTTCGCCAGTCTCTCCTTAGGGCTACATCAGCAGCAAACAAACCATAGAGATAGAACTTGAAACTGCTTTATTGTGTCAAGTTTCAAAGAGCTAGCACAAACCGTGTTTGATTTAGGGTTCCAAATACATGTATCCCTATAGGAGAAAACAGTGAAACCTAAAAATGAAATCGGTTACTGCAAACGAACGGTTTAACCTAGAAGAACGAAATTTGGTGAGCCAAGTGGTTTTGGTGTACTGTTCATTACCTGAAAGAATCATCAAGATTGGGTGAAAAATTGTTGGCTGAGATTTCAGGCAATTCGTAGTTTTTTGGAAGCTTGGCAACACCTTTCTATTAAAGTGATTTTCGTCAGTCTCTGATTAGGGCTACATCAACAGCAAACAAACCATAGAGAAAGAACTTGAAACTACTTTATTGTGTCAAGTTTCAAAGAGCTAGCACAAACCGTGTTTGACTTAGAGTTCCAAATACATGTATCCCTATAGGAGAAAACAGAGTGAAACCTAAAAATGAAAACGGTTACTGCAAAGGAACAGTTTAAACTAGAAGAACGAAATATGGTGAGCCAAGTGGTTTTGGTGTACTGTTCATTACCTGAAAGAATCATCAAGATTGGGTGAAAAAATGTTGGCTGAGATTTCAGGCAACTCGTAGTTTTTTGGAAGCTTGGCAACCCTTTTCCATGAAAGTGATTTTCGCCAGTCTCTGCTTAGGGCTACATCAACAGCAAACAAACTATAGAGATAGAACTTGAAACTGCTTTATTGTGTCAAGTTTCAAAGAGCTAGCACAAACCCTGTTTGATTTAGAGTTTCAAATACATGTATCCCTATAGGAGAAAACAGAGTGAATTATAAAAATGAAAACGGTTACTGCAAACGAACGGTTTAACCTAGAAGAACGAAATTTGGTGAGCCAAGTGGTTTTGGTGTACTGATCATTACCTGACAGAATCATCAAGATTGGGTGAAAAAATGTTGGATGAGATTTCAGGCAACTTGTAGTTTTTTGGAAGCTTGGCAACCACTTTCCATTAAAGTGATTTTCACCAGTCTCTGCTTAGGGCTACATCAACAGCAAACAAACCATAGAGATAGAACTTGAAACTGCTTTATTGTGTCAAGTTTCAAAAAGCTGGCACAAACCGTGTTTGATTTAGAGTTCCAAATACATGTATTCCTATAGGAGAAAACAGAGTGAAACCTAAAAATGAAAACGGTTACTGCAAACGAACGGTTTAACCTAGAAGAACGAAATTTGGGGAGCCAAGTGGTTTTGGTGTACTGATCATTACCTGAAAGAATCATCAAGATTGGATGAAAAAATGTTGGCTGAGATTTCAGGAAACTCGTAGTTTTTTGGTACCTTGGCAACCCCTTTCAATGAAAGTTATTTTCGCCACTCTCTGCTTAAGGCTACATCAATAGCAAACAAACCATAGAGATAGAACTTGAAACTGCTTTATTGTGTCAAGTTTCAAAGAGGTAGCAAAAACCGTTTTTAATTTAGAGTTCCAAATACATGTATCCCTATAGGAGAAAACAGAGTGAAACCTAAAAATGAAAACTGTTACTGCAAACGAACGGTTTAACCTAGAAGAACAAAATATGGTGAGCCATGTGGTTTTTGTGTGCTGATCATTACTTGAAAAAATCATCCAGATTGGGTCAAAAAATGTTGGCTGAGATTTCAGGCAACTCGTAATTTTTTGGAAGCTTGGCAACCCCTTTCCATGGAAGTGATTTTCGCAAGTCTCTGCTTAGGGCTACATCAACAGCAAACAAACCATAGAGATAGAACTTGAAACTGGTTTATTGTGCCAAGTTTCAAAGAGCTAGCACAAACCGTGTTTGATTCAGAGTTCCAAATACATGTATCCCTATAGGAGAAAACAGAGTAAAACCTAAAAATGAAAACGGTTACTGCAAACGAACGGTTTAACCTAGAAGAACGAAATTTGGTGAGCCAAGTGGTTTTGGTGTACTGATAATTACCTGAAAGAATCATCAAGATTGGGTGAAAAAATGTTGGCTGAGATTTCAGGCAACTCGGAGTTTTTTGGAAGCTTCGCAACCCCTTTTTATGTAAGTGATTTTCGCGAGTCTCTGCTAAGGGCTACATCAACAGCAAACAAACCATAGAGATAGAACTTGAAACTGCTTTATTGTGTGAAGTTTCAAAGAGCTAGCACAAACCGTGTTTGATTTAGAGTTCCAAATACATGTATCCCTATAGGAGAAAACAGAGTGAAACCTAAAAATGAAAACGGTTACTGCAAACGAACAGTTTAAACTAGAAGAACGAAATATGGTGAGCCAAGTTGTTTTGGTGTACTCATCATTACCTGAAAGAGTCATCAAGATTGGGTGAAAAAATGTTTGCTGAGATTTCAGGCAATTCGTAGTTTTTTGGAAGCTTGGCAACCACTTTCCATGAAAGTGATTTTCGCCAGTCTCTGCTTAGGGCTACATCAACAGCAAACAAACCATAGAGATAGAACTTGAAACTGCTTTATTGTGTCAAGTTTCAAAGAGCTAGCACAAACCGTGTTTGATTTAGAGTTCCAAATACATGTATCCCTATAGGAGAAAACAGAGTGAAACCTAAAAATGAAAACGGTTACTGCAAACGAACGGTTTAACCTAGAAGAACGAAATTGGGTGAGCCAAGTGGTTTTGGTGTACTGATCATTACATAAAAGAATCATCAAGATTGGGTGAAAAAATGTTGGCTGAGATTTCAGGCAACTCGTAGTTTTTCAGAAGCTTGGCAACCCCTTTCATTGAAAGTGATTTTCGCCAGTCTCTGCTTAGGGCTACATCAACAGCAAAAAAAATATTGAGATAGAACTTGAAACTGCTTTATTGTGTCAAGTTTCAAAGAGCGAGCACAAACCGTGTTTGATTTAGAGTTCCAAATACATGTATCCCTATAGGAGAAAACAGAGTGAAACCTAAAAATGAAAACGGTTACTGCAAACGAACGGTTTAACCTAGAAGAACGAAATTTGGTGAGCCAAGTGATTTTGGTGTACTGATAATTACCTGAAAGAATCCTCAAGATTGGGTCAAAATATGTTTGCTGAGATTTCAGGCAACTCGTAGTTTTTTGGAAGCTTGGCAACCCTTTCCATGAAAGTGATTTTCGCCAGTCTCTGCTTAGGGCTACATCAACAGCAAACAAACCATAGAGATAGAACTTGAAACTGCTTTATTGTGTCAAGTTTCAAAGAGCTAGCACAAACCGTGTTTGATTTAGAGTTCCAAATACATGTATCCCTATAAGAGAAAACAGAGTGAAACCTAAAAATGAAAACGGTTACTGCAAACGAATGGTGTAAACTAGAAGAACGAAATTTGGTGAGCCAAGTGGTTTTGGAGTACTGATCATTACCTGAAAGAATCATCAAGATTGGGTGAAAAAATGTTTGCTGATATTTCAGGCAACTCGTAGTTTTTTGGAAGCTTGGCAACCCCTTTCCATGAATGTGATTTTCGCCAGTCTCTGCTTAGGGCTACATCAACAGCAAACAAAACATAGAGATAGAACTTGAAACTGCTTTATTGTGTCAAGTTTCAAAGAGCTAGCACAAACCGTATTTGATTTAGAGTTCCAAATACATGTATCCCTATAGGAGAAAACAGAGTGAAACCTAAAAATGAAAACGGTTACTGCAAATGAACTGTTTAACCTAGAAGAAGGAAATTTGGTGAGCCAAGTGGTTTTGGTGTACTGATCATTACCTGAAAGAATCATCAAGATTGGGTGAAAAAACATTGGCTGAGATTTCAGGCAACTCGTAGTTTTTTGGAAGCTTGGCAACCCCTTTCCATGAAAGTGATTTTCGCCATTCTCTGCTTAGGGGTACATGAACAGCAATCAAACCATTAAGATAGAACTTGAAACTGCTTTATTGTGTCAAGTTTCAAAGAGCTAGCACAAACCGTGTTTGATTTAGAGTTCCAAAAACATGTATCCCAATAGAAGAAAACAGAGTGAAACCTAAAAATGAAAACGGTTACTGCAAACGTACGGTTTAACCTAGAAGAACGAAATTTGGTGAGCCAAGTGGTTTTGGTGTACTGGTCATTACCTGAAAGAATCATCAAGATTGGGTGACAAAATGTTTGCTGAGATTTCAGGCAACTCGTAGATTTTTGGAAGCTTGGCAACCCCTTTCCATGAAAGTGATTTTCGCAAGTCTTTGCTTCGGGTTACATCAAATGTAAACAAACCACAGAGATAGAACTTGAAACTGCTTTATTGTGTCAAGTTTCAAAGAGCTAGCACAAACCGTGTTTGATTTAGAGTTTCAAATACATGTAACCGTATAGGAGAAAACAGAGTGAAACCTAAAAATGAAAACGGTTACTGCAAACGAACGGTTTAACCTAGAAGAACGAAATTTGGTGAGCCAAGTGGTTTTGGTGTACTGATTATTACCTGAAAGAATCATCAAGATTGGGTGAAAAAATGTTGGCTGAGATTTCAGGCAACTCGTAGTTTTTTGGAAGCTTGGCAACCCCTTTCCATGAAAGTGATTTTCGCCAGTCTCTGCTTAGGGCTACATCAACAGCAAAAAAACAATAGAGATAGAACTTGAAACTGCTTTATTGTGTCAAGTTTCAAAGAGCTAGCACAATCCGTGTTTGATTTAGAGTTCCAAATACATGTATCCCTTTAGGAGAAAACAGAGTGAAACCTAAAAATGAAAACGTTACTGCAAACGAACGGTTTAACCTAGAAGAACGAAATTTGGTGAGCCAAGTGGTTTTGGTGTACTGATCATTACCTGAAAGAATCCTCAAGATTGGGTCAAAACATGTTTGCTGAGATTTTAGGCAACTCGTAGTTTTTTGGAAGCTTTGCAATCCCTTTCCATGAAAGTGATTTTCGCCAGTCTCTGTTTAGGGCTACATCAACAGCAAACAAACCATAGAGATAGAACTTGAAAATGCTTTATTGTATCAAGTTTCAAAGAGCTAGCACAAACCGTGTTTGATTTAGAGTTCCAAATACATGTATCCCTATAGTAGAAAACAGAGTGAAACCTAAAAATGAAAACGTTACTGCAAACGAATGGTTTAAACTAGAAGAACGAAATTTGGTGAGCCAAGTGGTTTTGGTGTACTGATCATTACCTGAAAGAATCATCAAGATTGGGTGAAAAAATGTTTGCTGATATTTCAGGCAACTCGTAGTTTTTTGAAAGCTTGGCAAACCCTTTCCATGAATGTGATTTTCGCCAGTCTCTGCTTAGGGCTACATCAACAGCAAACAAACCATAGAGATAGAACTTGAAACTGCTTTATTGTGTCAAGTTTCAAAGAGCTAGCACAAACCGTGTTTGATTTAGAGTTCCAAAAACATGTATCCCTATAGGAGAAAACAGAATAAAACCTAAAAATGAAAACGGTTACTGCACACGAACGGTTTAACCTAGAAGAACGAAATTTGGTGAGCCAAGTGGTTTTGGTGTACTGATCATTACCTGAAAGAATCCTCAAGATTGGGTCAAAATATGTTTGCTGAGATTTCAGGCAACTCGTAGTTTTTTGGAAGCTTGGCAGGCCCTTTCCATGAAAGTGATTCTCGCCAGTCTCTGCTTAGGGCTACATCAACAGCAAACAAACCATAGTGATAGAACTTGAACCTGCTTTATTGTGTCAAGTTTCAAAGAGCTAGCACAAACCGTGTTTGATTTAGAGTTCCAAATACATGTATCCCTATAGGAGAAAACAGAGTGAAACCTCAAAATGAAACCGGTTGCTGCCAACGAACGGTTTAACCTAGAAGAACGAAATTGGGCGAGCCAAGTGGGCTTGGTGTACTGATCACTACCTGAAAGTATCATCAAGATTGGGTGAAAAAGTGTTTGCTGAGATTTCAGGCAACTCGTAGTTTTTTGGAAGCTTGGCAACCCCTTTCCATGAAAGTGATTTTCGCCATTCTCTGCTTAGGGGTACATCAACAGCAAACAAACCATAGAGATAGAACTTGAAACTGCTTTATTGTGTCAAGTTTCAAAGAGCTAGCACAAACGGTGTTTGATTTAGAGTTCCAAATACATGTATCCCTATAGGAGAAAACAGAGTGAAACCTAAAAATGAAAACGGTTACTGCAAACGAACGGTTTAACCTAGAAGAACGAAATTTGGTGAGCCATGTGGTTTTGGTGTACTGATCATTACCTGACAGAATCATCAATGTTGGGTGAAAAAATGTTGGCTGAGATTTCAGGCAACTCGTAGTTTTTTGGAAGCTTGGCAACCTCTTTCCATGAATGTGATTTTCGCCAGTCTCTGCTTAGGGCTACATCAACAGCAAACAAACCATAGAGATAGAACTTGAAACTGCTTTATTGTGTCAAGTTTCAAAGAGCTAGCACAAACCGTGTTTGATTTAGAGTTCCAAATACATGTATCCCTATAGGAGAAAACAGAGTGAATTATAAAAATGAAAACGGTTACTGCAAACGAACGGTTTAACCTAGAAGAACGAAATTTGGTGAGCCAAGTGGTTTTGGTGTACTGATCATTACCTGAAAGAATCATCAAGATTGGGTGAAAAAATGTTGGATGAGATTTCAGGCAACTTGTAGTTTTTTGGAAGCTTGGCAACCACTTTCCATTAAAGTGATTTTCACCAGTCTCTGCTTAGGGCTACATCAACAGCAAACAAACCATAGAGATAGAACTTGAAACTGCTTTATTGTGTCAAGTTTCAAAAAGCTGGCACAAACCGTGTTTGATTTAGAGTTCCAAATACATGTATTCCTATAGGAGAAAACAGAGTGAAACCTAAAAATGAAAACGGTTACTGCAAACGAACGGTTTAACCTAGAAGAACGAAATTTGGTGAGCTAAGTGGTTTTGGTGTACTGATCATTACCTGAATGAATCATCAAGATTGGTGAAAAAATGTTGGCTGAGATTTCAGGCAACTCGTAGTTTTTTGGAAGCTTGGCAAACCCTTTCCATGAAAGTGATTTTCGCCAGTCTCTCCTTAGGGCTACATCAGCAGCAAACAAACCATAGAGATAGAACTTGAAACTGCTTTATTGTGTCAAGTTTCAAAGAGCTAGCACAAACCGTGTTTGATTTAGGGTTCCAAATACATGTATCCCTATAGGAGAAAACAGTGAAACCTAAAAATGAAATCGGTTACTGCAAACGAACGGTTTAACCTAGAAGAACGAAATTTGGTGAGCCAAGTGGTTTTGGTGTACTGTTCATTACCTGAAAGAATCATCAAGATTGGGTGAAAAATTGTTGGCTGAGATTTCAGGCAATTCGTAGTTTTTTGGAAGCTTGGCAACACCTTTCTATTAAAGTGATTTTCGTCAGTCTCTGATTAGGGCTACATCAACAGCAAACAAACCATAGAGAAAGAACTTGAAACTACTTTATTGTGTCAAGTTTCAAAGAGCTAGCACAAACCGTGTTTGACTTAGAGTTCCAAATACATGTATCCCTATAGGAGAAAACAGAGTGAAACCTAAAAATGAAAACGGTTACTGCAAAGGAACAGTTTAAACTAGAAGAACGAAATATGGTGAGCCAAGTGGTTTTGGTGTACTGTTCATTACCTGAAAGAATCATCAAGATTGGGTGAAAAAATGTTGGCTGAGATTTCAGGCAACTCGTAGTTTTTTGGAAGCTTGGCAACCCTTTTCCATGAAAGTGATTTTCGCCAGTCTCTGCTTAGGGCTACATCAACAGCAAACAAACTATAGAGATAGAACTTGAAACTGCTTTATTGTGTCAAGTTTCAAAGAGCTAGCACAAACCCTGTTTGATTTAGAGTTTCAAATACATGTATCCCTATAGGAGAAAACAGAGTGAATTATAAAAATGAAAACGGTTACTGCAAACGAACGGTTTAACCTAGAAGAACGAAATTTGGTGAGCCAAGTGGTTTTGGTGTACTGATCATTACCTGACAGAATCATCAAGATTGGGTGAAAAAATGTTGGATGAGATTTCAGGCAACTTGTAGTTTTTTGGAAGCTTGGCAACCACTTTCCATTAAAGTGATTTTCACCAGTCTCTGCTTAGGGCTACATCAACAGCAAACAAACCATAGAGATAGAACTTGAAACTGCTTTATTGTGTCAAGTTTCAAAAAGCTGGCACAAACCGTGTTTGATTTAGAGTTCCAAATACATGTATTCCTATAGGAGAAAACAGAGTGAAACCTAAAAATGAAAACGGTTACTGCAAACGAACGGTTTAACCTAGAAGAACGAAATTTGGGGAGCCAAGTGGTTTTGGTGTACTGATCATTACCTGAAAGAATCATCAAGATTGGATGAAAAAATGTTGGCTGAGATTTCAGGAAACTCGTAGTTTTTTGGTACCTTGGCAACCCCTTTCAATGAAAGTTATTTTCGCCACTCTCTGCTTAAGGCTACATCAATAGCAAACAAACCATAGAGATAGAACTTGAAACTGCTTTATTGTGTCAAGTTTCAAAGAGGTAGCAAAAACCGTTTTTAATTTAGAGTTCCAAATACATGTATCCCTATAGGAGAAAACAGAGTGAAACCTAAAAATGAAAACTGTTACTGCAAACGAACGGTTTAACCTAGATGAACAAAATATGGTGAGCCATGTGGTTTTTGTGTGCTGATCATTACTTGAAAAAATCATCCAGATTGGGTCAAAAAATGTTGGCTGAGATTTCAGGCAACTCGTAATTTTTTGGAAGCTTGGCAACCCCTTTCCATGGAAGTGATTTTCGCAAGTCTCTGCTTAGGGCTACATCAACAGCAAACAAACCATAGAGATAGAACTTGAAACTGGTTTATTGTGCCAAGTTTCAAAGAGCTAGCACAAACCGTGTTTGATTCAGAGTTCCAAATACATGTATCCCTATAGGAGAAAACAGAGTAAAACCTAAAAATGAAAACGGTTACTGCAAACGAACGGTTTAACCTAGAAGAACGAAATTTGGTGAGCCAAGTGGTTTTGGTGTACTGATAATTACCTGAAAGAATCATCAAGATTGGGTGAAAAAATGTTGGCTGAGATTTCAGGCAACTCGGAGTTTTTTGGAAGCTTCGCAACCCCTTTTTATGTAAGTGATTTTCGCGAGTCTCTGCTAAGGGCTACATCAACAGCAAACAAACCATAGAGATAGAACTTGAAACTGCTTTATTGTGTGAAGTTTCAAAGAGCTAGCACAAACCGTGTTTGATTTAGAGTTCCAAATACATGTATCCCTATAGGAGAAAACAGAGTGAAACCTAAAAATGAAAACGGTTACTGCAAACGAACAGTTTAAACTAGAAGAACGAAATATGGTGAGCCAAGTTGTTTTGGTGTACTCATCATTACCTGAAAGAGTCATCAAGATTGGGTGAAAAAATGTTTGCTGAGATTTCAGGCAATTCGTAGTTTTTTGGAAGCTTGGCAACCACTTTCCATGAAAGTGATTTTCGCCAGTCTCTGCTTAGGGCTACATCAACAGCAAACAAACCATAGAGATAGAACTTGAAACTGCTTTATTGTGTCAAGTTTCAAAGAGCTAGCACAAACCGTGTTTGATTTAGAGTTCCAAATACATGTATCCCTATAGGAGAAAACAGAGTGAAACCTAAAAATGAAAACGGTTACTGCAAACGAACGGTTTAACCTAGAAGAACGAAATTGGGTGAGCCAAGTGGTTTTGGTGTACTGATCATTACATAAAAGAATCATCAAGATTGGGTGAAAAAATGTTGGCTGAGATTTCAGGCAACTCGTAGTTTTTCAGAAGCTTGGCAACCCCTTTCATTGAAAGTGATTTTCGCCAGTCTCTGCTTAGGGCTACATCAACAGCAAAAAAAATATTGAGATAGAACTTGAAACTGCTTTATTG
Source organism: Ictidomys tridecemlineatus (assembly GCF_052094955.1). Taxonomy (NCBI): domain Eukaryota; kingdom Metazoa; phylum Chordata; class Mammalia; order Rodentia; family Sciuridae; genus Ictidomys; species Ictidomys tridecemlineatus. The sequence continues at coordinate 71,004 of NW_027521183.1, read as the reverse complement.
TGTCAAGTTTCAAAGAGCGAGCACAAACCGTGTTTGATTTAGAGTTCCAAATACATGTATCCCTATAGGAGAAAACAGAGTGAAACCTAAAAATGAAAACGGTTACTGCAAACGAACGGTTTAACCTAGAAGAACGAAATTTGGTGAGCCAAGTGATTTTGGTGTACTGATAATTACCTGAAAGAATCCTCAAGATTGGGTCAAAATATGTTTGCTGAGATTTCAGGCAACTCGTAGTTTTTTGGAAGCTTGGCAACCCTTTCCATGAAAGTGATTTTCGCCAGTCTCTGCTTAGGGCTACATCAACAGCAAACAAACCATAGAGATAGAACTTGAAACTGCTTTATTGTGTCAAGTTTCAAAGAGCTAGCACAAACCGTGTTTGATTTAGAGTTCCAAATACATGTATCCCTATAAGAGAAAACAGAGTGAAACCTAAAAATGAAAACGGTTACTGCAAACGAATGGTGTAAACTAGAAGAACGAAATTTGGTGAGCCAAGTGGTTTTGGAGTACTGATCATTACCTGAAAGAATCATCAAGATTGGGTGAAAAAATGTTTGCTGATATTTCAGGCAACTCGTAGTTTTTTGGAAGCTTGGCAACCCCTTTCCATGAATGTGATTTTCGCCAGTCTCTGCTTAGGGCTACATCAACAGCAAACAAAACATAGAGATAGAACTTGAAACTGCTTTATTGTGTCAAGTTTCAAAGAGCTAGCACAAACCGTATTTGATTTAGAGTTCCAAATACATGTATCCCTATAGGAGAAAACAGAGTGAAACCTAAAAATGAAAACGGTTACTGCAAATGAACTGTTTAACCTAGAAGAAGGAAATTTGGTGAGCCAAGTGGTTTTGGTGTACTGATCATTACCTGAAAGAATCATCAAGATTGGGTGAAAAAACATTGGCTGAGATTTCAGGCAACTCGTAGTTTTTTGGAAGCTTGGCAACCCCTTTCCATGAAAGTGATTTTCGCCATTCTCTGCTTAGGGGTACATGAACAGCAATCAAACCATTAAGATAGAACTTGAAACTGCTTTATTGTGTCAAGTTTCAAAGAGCTAGCACAAACCGTGTTTGATTTAGAGTTCCAAAAACATGTATCCCAATAGAAGAAAACAGAGTGAAACCTAAAAATGAAAACGGTTACTGCAAACGTACGGTTTAACCTAGAAGAACGAAATTTGGTGAGCCAAGTGGTTTTGGTGTACTGGTCATTACCTGAAAGAATCATCAAGATTGGGTGAAAAAATGTTTGCTGAGATTTCAGGCAACTCGTAGATTTTTGGAAGCTTGGCAACCCCTTTCCATGAAAGTGATTTTCGCAAGTCTTTGCTTCGGGTTACATCAAATGTAAACAAACCACAGAGATAGAACTTGAAACTGCTTTATTGTGTCAAGTTTCAAAGAGCTAGCACAAACCGTGTTTGATTTAGAGTTTCAAATACATGTAACCGTATAGGAGAAAACAGAGTGAAACCTAAAAATGAAAACGGTTACTGCAAACGAACGGTTTAACCTAGAAGAACGAAATTTGGTGAGCCAAGTGGTTTTGGTGTACTGATTATTACCTGAAAGAATCATCAAGATTGGGTGAAAAAATGTTGGCTGAGATTTCAGGCAACTCGTAGTTTTTTGGAAGCTTGGCAACCCCTTTCCATGAAAGTGATTTTCGCCAGTCTCTGCTTAGGGCTACATCAACAGCAAAAAAACAATAGAGATAGAACTTGAAACTGCTTTATTGTGTCAAGTTTCAAAGAGCTAGCACAATCCGTGTTTGATTTAGAGTTCCAAATACATGTATCCCTTTAGGAGAAAACAGAGTGAAACCTAAAAATGAAAACGTTACTGCAAACGAACGGTTTAACCTAGAAGAACGAAATTTGGTGAGCCAAGTGGTTTTGGTGTACTGATCATTACCTGAAAGAATCCTCAAGATTGGGTCAAAACATGTTTGCTGAGATTTTAGGCAACTCGTAGTTTTTTGGAAGCTTTGCAATCCCTTTCCATGAAAGTGATTTTCGCCAGTCTCTGTTTAGGGCTACATCAACAGCAAACAAACCATAGAGATAGAACTTGAAAATGCTTTATTGTATCAAGTTTCAAAGAGCTAGCACAAACCGTGTTTGATTTAGAGTTCCAAATACATGTATCCCTATAGTAGAAAACAGAGTGAAACCTAAAAATGAAAACGTTACTGCAAACGAATGGTTTAAACTAGAAGAACGAAATTTGGTGAGCCAAGTGGTTTTGGTGTACTGATCATTACCTGAAAGAATCATCAAGATTGGGTGAAAAAATGTTTGCTGATATTTCAGGCAACTCGTAGTTTTTTGAAAGCTTGGCAAACCCTTTCCATGAATGTGATTTTCGCCAGTCTCTGCTTAGGGCTACATCAACAGCAAACAAACCATAGAGATAGAACTTGAAACTGCTTTATTGTGTCAAGTTTCAAAGAGCTAGCACAAACCGTGTTTGATTTAGAGTTCCAAAAACATGTATCCCTATAGGAGAAAACAGAATAAAACCTAAAAATGAAAACGGTTACTGCACACGAACGGTTTAACCTAGAAGAACGAAATTTGGTGAGCCAAGTGGTTTTGGTGTACTGATCATTACCTGAAAGAATCCTCAAGATTGGGTCAAAATATGTTTGCTGAGATTTCAGGCAACTCGTAGTTTTTTGGAAGCTTGGCAGGCCCTTTCCATGAAAGTGATTCTCGCCAGTCTCTGCTTAGGGCTACATCAACAGCAAACAAACCATAGTGATAGAACTTGAACCTGCTTTATTGTGTCAAGTTTCAAAGAGCTAGCACAAACCGTGTTTGATTTAGAGTTCCAAATACATGTATCCCTATAGGAGAAAACAGAGTGAAACCTCAAAATGAAACCGGTTGCTGCCAACGAACGGTTTAACCTAGAAGAACGAAATTGGGCGAGCCAAGTGGGCTTGGTGTACTGATCACTACCTGAAAGTATCATCAAGATTGGGTGAAAAAGTGTTTGCTGAGATTTCAGGCAACTCGTAGTTTTTTGGAAGCTTGGCAACCCCTTTCCATGAAAGTGATTTTCGCCATTCTCTGCTTAGGGGTACATCAACAGCAAACAAACCATAGAGATAGAACTTGAAACTGCTTTATTGTGTCAAGTTTCAAAGAGCTAGCACAAACGGTGTTTGATTTAGAGTTCCAAATACATGTATCCCTATAGGAGAAAACAGAGTGAAACCTAAAAATGAAAACGGTTACTGCAAACGAACGGTTTAACCTAGAAGAACGAAATTTGGTGAGCCATGTGGTTTTGGTGTACTGATCATTACCTGACAGAATCATCAATGTTGGGTGAAAAAATGTTGGCTGAGATTTCAGGCAACTCGTAGTTTTTTGGAAGCTTGGCAACCCCTTTCCATGAATGTGATTTTCGCCAGTCTCTGCTTAGGGCTACATCAACAGCAAACAAACCATAGAGATAGAACTTGAAACTGCTTTATTGTGTCAAGTTTCAAAGAGCTAGCACAAACCGTGTTTGATTTAGAGTTCCAAATACATGTATCCCTATAGGAGAAAACAGAGTGAAACCTAAAAATGAAAACGGTTACTGCAAATGAACGGTTTAACCAAGGAGAACGAAATTTGGTGAGCCAAGTGGTTTTGGTGTACTGATCATTACCTGAAAGAATCATCAAGATTGGGTGAAAAAACATTGGCTGAGATTTCAGGCAACTCGTAGTTTTTTGGAAGCTTGGCAACCCCTTTCCATGAAAGTGATTTTCGCCAGTCTCTGCTTAGGGCTACATCAATAGCAAACAAACCATAGAGATAGAACTTGAAACTGCTTTATTGTGTCAAGTTTCAAAGAGCTAGCACAAACCGTGTTTGATTTAGAGTTCCAAAGACATGTATCCCTATAGGAGAAAACAGAGTGAAACCTAAAAATGAAAACGGTTACTGCAAACGAACGGTTTAACCTAGAAGAACGAAACGTGGTGAGCCTAGTGGTTTTGGTGTACTGATCATTACCTGAAAGAATCATAACGATTGGGTGAAAAAATGTTTGCTGAGATTTCAGGCAACTTGTAGTTTTTTGGAAGCTTGGCAACCCCTTTTCATGAAAGTGATTTTCGCCATTCTTTGCTTAGGGGTACATGAACAGCAATCAAATCATAGAGATAGAACTTGAAACTGCTTTATTGTGTCAAGTTTCAAAGAGCTAGCACAAACCGTGTTTGATTTAGAGTTCCAAAAACATGTATCCCAATAGGAGAAAACAGAGTGAAACCTAAAAATGAAAACGGTTACTGCAAACGTACGGTTTAACCTAGAAGAACGAAATTTGGTGAGAAAACTAGTTTTGGTGTACTGTTCATTACCTGAAAGAATCATCAAGATTGGGTGAAAAAATGTTTGCTGAGATTTCAGGCAACTGGTAGTTTTTTGGAAGCTTGGCAACCCCTTTCCATGAAAGTGATTTTCACCAGTCTTTGCTTCGGGCTACATCAAATATAAAAAACCATAGAGATAGAACTTGAAACTGCTTTATTGTGTCAAGTTTCAAAGAGCTAGGACAAACCGTGTTTGATTTAGAGTTCCAAATACATGTATCCCTATAGGAGAAAACAGAGTGAAACCTAAAAAAGAAAACGGTTACTGCAAACGAACGGTTTAACCTAGAAGAACGAAATTTGGTGAGCCACGTGGTTTTGGTGTATTGATCATTACCTGAAAGAATCATCAAGATTGGGTGAAAAAATGTTGGCTGAGATTTCAGGAAACTCGTAGTTTTTTGGAAGCTTGGCAACCCCTTTCCATGAAAGTGATGTTCGCCATTCTCTGCTTAGGGGTACTTTAAAAGCAGTCAAACCATAGAGACAGAACTTGAAACTGCTTTATTGTGTCAAGTTTCAAAGAGCTAACACAAACCGTGTTTGATTTAGAGTTCCAAAAACATGTATCCCAATAGGAGAAAACAGAGTGAAACCTAAAAATGAAAACGGTTACTGCAAACGTACGGTTTAGCCTAGAAGAACGAAATTTGGAGAGCCAAGTGGTTTTGGTGTACTGATCATTACCTGAAAGAATCATCAAGATTGGGTGAAAAAATGTTTGCTGAGATTTCAGGCACTCGTAGTTTGTTGGAAGCTTGGCAACCCCTTTCCATGAAAGTGATTTTCGCCAGTCTTTGCTTCGGGCTACATCAAATGTAAACAAACCATAGAGATAGAACTTGAAACTGCTATATTGTGTCATGTTTCAAAGAGCTAGCACAAACCGTGTTTGATTTAGAGTTCCAAATACATGTATCCGTATAGGAGACAACAGAGTGAAACCTAAAAATGAAAACGTTTACTGCAAACGAACGGTTTAACCTAGAAGAACGAAATTTGGTGAGCCAAGTGGTTTTGGTGTACTGATTTTTACCTGAAAGAATCATCAAGATTGGGTGAAAAAATGTTGGCTGAGATTTCAGGCAACTCGTAGTTTTTTGGAAGCTTGGCATCCCCTTTCCATGAATGTGATTTTCGCCAGTCTCTGCTTAGGGCTACATCAACAGCAAACAAACCATAGAGATAGAACTTGAAACTGCTTTTTTTGTGAAGTTTCAAAGAGCTAGCACAAACCGTGTTTGATTTAGAGTTCCAAATACATGTATCCCTATAGGAGAAAACAGAGTGAAACCTAAATATGAAAACGGTTACTGCAAATGAACGGTTTAACCAAGGAGAACGAAATTTGGTGAGCCAAGTGGTTTTGGTGTACTGATCATTACCTGAAAGAATCATCAAGATTGGGTGAAAAAACATTGGCTGAGATTTCAGGCAACTCGTAGTTTTTTGGAAGCTTGCCAACCCCTTTCCATGAAAGTGATTTTCGCCAGTCTCTGCTTAGGGCTACATCAATAGCAAACAAACCATAGAGATAGAACTTGAAACTGCTTTATTGTGTCAAGTTTCAAAGAGCTAGCACAAACCGTGTTTGATTTAGAGTTCCAAAGACATGTATCCCTATAGGAGAAAACAGAGTGAAACCTAAAAATGAAAACGGTTACAGCAAACGAACGGTTTAACCTAGAAGAACGAAACGTGGTGAGCCTAGTGGTTTTGGTGTACTGATCATTACCTGAAAGAATCATCACGATTGGGTGAAAAAATGTTGGCTGAGATTTCAGGCAACTTGTAGTTTTTTGGAAGCTTGGCAACCCCTTTTCATGAAAGTGATTTTCGCCATTCTCTGCTTAGGGGTACATGAACAGCAATCAAATCATAGAGATAGAACTTGAAACTGCTTTATTGTGTCAAGTTTCAAAGAGCTAGCACAAACCGTGTTTGATTTAGAGTTCCAAAAACATGTATCCCAATAGGAGAAAACAGAGTGAAACCTAAAAATGAAAACGGTTACTGCAAACGTACGGTTTAGCCTAGAAGAACAAAATTTGGTGAGCCAAGTGGTTTTGGTGTACTGATCATTACCTGAAAGAATCATCAAGATTGGGTGAAAAAATGTTTGCTGAGATTTCAGGCACTCGTAGTTTGTTGGAAGCTTGGCAACCCCTTTCCATGAAAGTGATTTTCGCCAGTCTTTGCTTCGGGCTACATCAAATGTAAACAAACCATAGAGATAGAACTTGAAACTGCTATATTGTGTCATGTTTCAAAGAGCTAGCACAAACCGTGTTTGATTTAGAGTTCCAAATACATGTATCCGTATAGGAGACAACAGAGTGAAACCTAAAAATGAAAACGTTTACTGCGAACGAACGGTTTAACCTAGAAGAACGAAATTTGGTGAGCCAAGTGGTTTTGGTGTACTGATTTTTACCTGAAAGAATCATCAAGATTGGGTGAAAAAATGTTGGCTGAGATTTCAGGCAACTCGTAGTTTTTTGGAAGCTTGGCAACCCCTTTCCATGAATGTGATTTTCGCCAGTCTCTGCTTAGGGCTACATCAACAGCAAACAAACCATAGAGATAGAACTTGAAACTGCTTTTTTTGTGAAGTTTCAAAGAGCTAGCACAAACCGTGTTTGATTTAGAGTTCCAAATACATGTATCCCTATAGGAGAAAACAGAGTGAAACCTAAATATGAAAACGGTTACTGCAAATGAACGGTTTAACCAAGGAGAACGAAATTTGGTGAGCCAAGTGGTTTTGGTGTACTGATCATTACCTGAAAGAATCATCAAGATTGGGTGAAAAAACATTGGCTGAGATTTCAGGCAACTCGTAGTTTTTTGGAAGCTTGGCAACCCCTTTCCATGAAAGTGATTTTCGCCAGTCTCTGCTTAGGGCTACATCAATAGCAAACAAACCATAGAGATAGAACTTGAAACTGCTTTATTGTGTCAAGTTTCAAAGAGCTAGCACAAACCGTGTTTGATTTAGAGTTCCAAAGACATGTATCCCTATAGGAGAAAACAGAGTGAAACCTAAAAATGAAAATGGTTACTGCAAACGAATGGTTTAACCTAGAAGAACGAAACGTGGTGAGCCTAGTGGTTTTGGTGTACTGATCATTACCTGAAAGAATCATCACGATTGGGTGAAAAAATGTTGGCTGAGATTTCAGGCAACTTGTAGTTTTTTGGAAGCTTGGCAACCCCTTTTCATGAAAGTGATTTTCGCCATTCTCTGCTTAGGGGTACATGAACAGCAATCAAATCATAGAGATAGAACTTGAAACTGCTTTATTGTGTCAAGTTTCAAAGAGCTAGCACAAACCGTGTTTGATTTAGAGTTCCAAAAACATGTATCCCAATAGGAGAAAACAGAGTGAAACCTAAAAATGAAAACGGTTACTGCAAAAGTACGGTTTAACCTAGAAGAACGAAATTTGGTGAGAAAAGTAGTTTTGGTGTACTGTTCATTACCTGAAAGAATGATCAAGATTGGGTGAAAAAATGTTTGCTGAGATTTCAGGCAACTGGTAGTTTTTTGGAAGCTTGGCAACCCCTTTCCATGAAAGTGATTTTCGCCAGTCTTTGCTTCGGGCTACATCAAATATAAAAAACCATAGAGATAGAACTTGAAACTGCTTTATTGTGTCAAGTTTCAAAGAGCTAGGACAAACCGTGTTTGATTTAGAGTTCCAAATACATGTATCCCTATAGGAGAAAACAGAGTGAAACCTAAAAATGAAAACGGTTACTGCAAACGAACGGTTTAACCTAGAAGAACGAAATTTGGTGAGCCAAGTGGTTTTGGTGTACTGATCATTACCTGAAAGAATCATCAAGATTGGGTGAAAAAATGTTGGCTGAGATTTCAGGCAACTCGTAGTTTTTTGGAAGCTTGGCAACCCCTTTCCATGAAAGTGATTTTCGCCAGTCTTTGCTTCGGGCTACATCAAATATAAAAAACCATAGAGATAGAACTTGAAACTGCTTTATTGTGTCAAGTTTCAAAGAGCTAGGACAAACCGTGTTTGATTTAGAGTTCCAAATACATGTATCCCTATAGGAGAAAACAGAGTGAAACCTAAAAAAGAAAACGGTTACTGCAAACGAACGGTTTAACCTAGAAGAACGAAATTTGGTGAGCCAAGTGGTTTTGGTGTACTGATCATTACCTGAAAGAATCATCAAGATTGGGTGAAAAAATGTTGGCTGAGATTTCAGGCAACTCGTAGTTTTTTGGAAGCTTGGCAACCCCTTTCCATGAATGTGATTTTCGCCAGTCTCTGCTTAGGGCTACATCAACAGCAAACAAACCATAGAGATAGAACTTGAAACTGCTTTATTGTGTCAAGTTTCAAAGAGCTAGCACAAACCGTGATTGATTTAGAGTTCGAAATACATGTATCCCAATAGGCGAAAACAGAGTGAAACATAAAAATCAAAACGGTTACTGCAAACGAACGGTTTAACCTAGAAGAACGAAATTTGGTGAGCCACGTGGTTTTGGTGTATTGATCATTACCTGAAAGAATCATCAAGATTGCGTGAAAAAATGTTGGCTGAGATTTCAGGAAACTCGTAGTTTTTTGGAAGCTTGGCAACCCCTTTCCATGAAAGTGATTTTCGCAAGTCTCTGCTTAGGGCTACATCAACAGCAAACAAACCATAGAGATAGAAATTGAAACTGCTTTATTGTGTCAAGTTTCAAAGAGCTAGCACAAACCGTGTTTGATTTAGAGTTCCAAATACATGTATCCCTATAGGAGAAAACAGAGTGAAACCTAAAAATGAAAATGGTTACTGCAAACGAACGGTTTAACCTAGTAGAACGAAACTTGGTGAGCCTAGTGGTTTTGGTGTACTGATCATTACCTGAAAGAATCATCAAGATTGGGTGAAAAAATGTTTGCTGAGATTTCAGGAAACTTGTAGTTTTTTGGAAGCTTGGCAACCCCTTTCCATGAAAGTGATTTTAACCAGTCTTTGCTTAGGGCTACATCAAATGCAAACAAACCATAGAGATAGAACTTGAAACTGCTTTATTGTGTCATGTTTCAAAGAGCTAGCACAAACCGTGTTTGATTTAGAGTTACAAATACATGTATCCCTATAAGAGAAAACAGAGTGAAACGTAAAAATGAAAACGGTTACTGCATACGAACGGTTTAACCTAGAAGAACGAAATTTGGTGAGCCAAGTGGTTTTGGTGTACTGATCATTACCTGAAAGAATCATGAAGATTGGGTGAAAAAATGTTTGCTGAGATTTCAGTCAACTTGTGGTTTTTTGGAAGCTTGGCAACCCCTTTCCATGAAAGTGATTTTCGCCATTCTCTGCTTAGGGGTACTTTAACAGCAGTCAAACCATAGAGACAGAACTTGAAACTGCTTTATTGTGTCAAGTTTCAAAGAGCTAACACAAACCGTGTTTGATTTAGAGTTCCAAAAACATGTATCCCAATAGGAGAAAACAGAGTGAAACCTAAAAATGAAAACGGTTACTGCAAACGTACGGTTTAGCCTAGAAGAACGAAATTTGGAGAGCCAAGTGGTTTTGGTGTACTGATCATTACCTGAAAGAATCATCAAGATTGGGTGAAAAAATGTTTGCTGAGATTTCAGGCACTCGTAGTTTGTTGGAAGCTTGGCAACCCCTTTCCATGAAAGTGATTTTCGCCAGTCTTTGCTTCGGGCTACATCAAATGTAAACAAACCATAGAGATAGAACTTGAAACTGCTATATTGTGTCATGTTTCAAAGAGCTAGCACAAACCGTGTTTGATTTAGAGTTCCAAATACATGTATCCGTATAGGAGACAACAGAGTGAAACCTAAAAATGAAAACGTTTACTGCAAACGAACGGTTTAACCTAGAAGAACGAAATTTGGTGAGCCAAGTGGTTTTGGTGTACTGATTTTTACCTGAAAGAATCATCAAGATTGGGTGAAAAAATGTTGGCTGAGATTTCAGGCAACTCGTAGTTTTTTGGAAGCTTGGCAACCCCTTTCCATGAATGTGATTTTCGCCAGTCTCTGCTTAGGGCTACATCAACAGCAAACAAACCATAGAGATAGAACTTGAAACTGCTTTTTTTGTGAAGTTTCAAAGAGCTAGCACAAACCGTGTTTGATTTAGAGTTCCAAATACATGTATCCCTATAGGAGAAAACAGAGTGAAACCTAAATATGAAAACGGTTACTGCAAATGAACGGTTTAACCAAGGAGAACGAAATTTGGTGAGCCAAGTGGTTTTGGTGTACTGATCATTACCTGAAAGAATCATCAAGATTGGGTGAAAAAACATTGGCTGAGATTTCAGGCAACTCGTAGTTTTTTGGAAGCTTGGCAACCCCTTTCCATGAAAGTGATTTTCGCCAGTCTCTGCTTAGGGCTACATCAATAGCAAACAAACCATAGAGATAGAACTTGAAACTGCTTTATTGTGTCAAGTTTCAAAGAGCTAGCACAAACCGTGTTTGATTTAGAGTTCCAAAGACATGTATCCCTATAGGAGAAAACAGAGTGAAACCTAAAAATGAAAATGGTTACTGCAAACGAACGGTTTAACCTAGAAGAACGAAACGTGGTGAGCCTAGTGGTTTTGGTGTACTGATCATTACCTGAAAGAATCATCACGATTGGGTGAAAAAATGTTGGCTGAGATTTCAGGCAACTTGTAGTTTTTTGGAAGCTTGGCAACCCCTTTTCATGAAAGTGATTTTCGCCATTCTCTGCTTAGGGGTACATGAACAGCAATCAAATCATAGAGATAGAACTTGAAACTGCTTTATTGTGTCAAGTTTCAAAGAGCTAGCACAAACCGTGTTTGATTTAGAGTTCCAAAAACATGTATCCCAATAGGAGAAAACAGAGTGAAACCTAATAATGAAAACGGTTACTGCAAAAGTACGGTTTAACCTAGAAGAACGAAATTTGGTGAGAAAAGTAGTTTTGGTGTACTGTTCATTACCTGAAAGAATGATCAAGATTGGGTGAAAAAATGTTTGCTGAGATTTCAGGCAACTGGTAGTTTTTTGGAAGCTTGGCAACCCCTTTCCATGAAAGTGATTTTCGCCAGTCTTTGCTTCGGGCTACATCAAATATAAAAAACCATAGAGATAGAACTTGAAACTGCTTTATTGTGTCAAGTTTCAAAGAGCTAGGACAAACCGTGTTTGATTTAGAGTTCCAAATACATGTATCCCTATAGGAGAAAACAGAGTGAAACCTAAAAAAGAAAACGGTTACTGCAAACGAACGGTTTAACCTAGAAGAACGAAATTTGGTGAGCCAAGTGGTTTTGGTGTACTGATCATTACCTGAAAGAATCATCAAGATTGGGTGAAAAAATGTTGGCTGAGATTTCAGGCAACTCGTAGTTTTTTGGAAGCTTGGCAACCCCTTTCCATGAATGTGATTTTCGCCAGTCTCTGCTTAGGGCTACATCAACAGCAAACAAACCATAGAGATAGAACTTGAAACTGCTTTATTGTGTCAAGTTTCAAAGAGCTAGCACAGACCGTGATTGATTTAGAGTTCGAAATACATGTATCCCAATAGGCGAAAACAGAGTGAAACATAAAAATGAAAACGGTTACTGCAAACGAACGGTTTAACCTAGAAGAACGAAATTTGGTGAGCCACGTGGTTGTGGTGTATTGATCATTACCTGAAAGAATCATCAAGATTGGGTGAAAAAATGTTGGCTGAGATTTCAGGAAACTCGTAGTTTTTTGGAAGCTTGGCAACCCCTTTCCATGAAAGTGATTTTCGCAAGTCTCTGCTTAGTGCTACATCAACAGCAAACAAACCATAGAGATAGAAATTGAAACTGCTTTATTGTGTCAAGTTTCAAAGAGCTAGCACAAACCGTGTTTGATTTAGAGTTCCAAATACATGTATCCCTATAGGAGAAAACAGAGTGAAACCTAAAAATGAAAATGGTTACTGCAAACGAACGGTTTAACCTAGAAGAACGAAACTTGGTGAGCCTAGTGGTTTTGGTGTACTGATCATTACCTGAAAGAATCATCACGATTGGGTGAAAAAATGTTTGCTGAGATTTCAGGCAACTTGTAGTTTTTTGGAAGCTTGGCAACCCCTTTTCATGAAAGTGATTTTCGCCATTCTCTGCTTAGGGGTACATGAACAGCAATCAAATCATAAAGATAGAACTTGAAACTGCTTTATTGTGTCAAGTTTCAAAGAGCTAGCACAAACCGTGTTTGATTTAGAGTTCCAAAAACATGTATCCCAATAGGAGAAAACAGAGTGAAACCTAAAAATGAAAACGGTTACTGCAAAAGTACGGTTTAACCTAGAAGAACGAAATTTGGTGAGAAAAGTAGTTTTGGTGTACTGTTCATTACCTGAAAGAATGATCAAGATTGGGTGAAAAAATGTTTGCTGAGATTTCAGGCAACTGGTAGTTTTTTGGAAGCTGGGCAACCCCTTTCCATGAAAGTGATTTTCGCCAGTCTTTGCTTCGGGCTACATCAAATATAAAAAACCATAGAGATAGAACTTGAAACTGCTTTATTGTGTCAAGTTTCAAAGAGCTAGGACAAACCGTGTTTGATTTAGAGTTCCAAATACATGTATCCCTATAGGAGAAAACAGAGTGAAACCTAAAAATGAAAACGGTTACTGCAAACGAACGGTTTAACCTAGAAGAACGAAATTTGGTGAGCCAAGTGGTTTTGGTGTACTGATCATTACCTGAAAGAATCATCAAGATTGGGTGAAAAAATGTTGGCTGAGATTTCAGGCAACTCGTAGTTTTTTGGAAGCTTGGCAACCCCTTTCCATGAAAGTGATTTTCGCCAGTCTTTGCTTCGGGCTACATCAAATATAAAAAACCATAGAGATAGAACTTGAAACTGCTTTATTGTGTCAAGTTTCAAAGAGCTAGGACAAACCGTGTTTGATTTAGAGTTCCAAATACATGTATCCCTATAGGAGAAAACAGAGTGAAACCTAAAAAAGAAAACGGTTACTGCAAACGAACGGTTTAACCTAGAAGAACGAAATTTGGTGAGCCAAGTGGTTTTGGTGTACTGATCATTACCTGAAAGAATCATCAAGATTGGGTGAAAAAATGTTGGCTGAGATTTCAGGCAACTCGTAGTTTTTTGGAAGCTTGGCAACCCCTTTCCATGAATGTGATTTTCGCCAGTCTCTGCTTAGGGCTACATCAACAGCAAACAAACCATAGAGATAGAACTTGAAACTGCTTTATTGTGTCAAGTTTCAAAGAGCTAGCACAAACCGTGATTGATTTAGAGTTCGAAATACATGTATCCCAATAGGCGAAAACAGAGTGAAACATAAAAATCAAAACGGTTACTGCAAACGAACGGTTTAACCTAGAAGAACGAAATTTGGTGAGCCACGTGGTTTTGGTGTATTGATCATTACCTGAAAGAATCATCAAGATTGCGTGAAAAAATGTTGGCTGAGATTTCAGGAAACTCGTAGTTTTTTGGAAGCTTGGCAACCCCTTTCCATGAAAGTGATTTTCGCAAGTCTCTGCTTAGTGCTACATCAACAGCAAACAAACCATAGAGATAGAAATTGAAACTGCTTTATTGTGTCAAGTTTCAAAGAGCTAGCACAAACCGTGTTTGATTTAGAGTTCCAAATACATGTATCCCTATAGGAGAAAACAGAGTGAAACCTAAAAATGAAAATGGTTACTGCAAACGAACGGTTTAACCTAGTAGAACGAAACTTGGTGAGCCTAGTGGTTTTGGTGTACTGATCATTACCTGAAAGAATCATCAAGATTGGGTGAAAAAATGTTTGCTGAGATTTCAGGAAACTTGTAGTTTTTTGGAAGCTTGGCAACCCCTTTCCATGAAAGTGATTTTAACCAGTCTTTGCTTAGGGCTACATCAAATGCAAACAAACCATAGAGATAGAACTTGAAACTGCTTTATTGTGTCATGTTTCAAAGAGCTAGCACAAACCGTGTTTGATTTAGAGTTACAAATACATGTATCCCTATAAGAGAAAACAGAGTGAAACGTAAAAATGAAAACGGTTACTGCATACGAACGGTTTAACCTAGAAGAACGAAATTTGGTGAGCCAAGTGGTTTTGGTGTACTGATCATTACCTGAAAGAATCATGAAGATTGGGTGAAAAAATGTTTGCTGAGATTTCAGTCAACTTGTGGTTTTTTGGAAGCTTGGCAACCCCTTTCCATGAAAGTGATTTTCGCCATTCTCTGCTTAGGGGTACTTTAACAGCAGTCAAACCATAGAGACAGAACTTGAAACTGCTTTATTGTGTCAAGTTTCAAAGAGCTAACACAAACCGTGTTTGATTTAGAGTTCCAAAAACATGTATCCCAATAGGAGAAAACAGAGTGAAACCTAAAAATGAAAACGGTTACTGCAAACGTACGGTTTAGCCTAGAAGAACGAAATTTGGAGAGCCAAGTGGTTTTGGTGTACTGATCATTACCTGAAAGAATCATCAAGATTGGGTGAAAAAATGTTTGCTGAGATTTCAGGCACTCGTAGTTTGTTGGAAGCTTGGCAACCCCTTTCCATGAAAGTGATTTTCGCCAGTCTTTGCTTCGGGCTACATCAAATGTAAACAAACCATAGAGATAGAACTTGAAACTGCTATATTGTGTCATGTTTCAAAGAGCTAGCACAAACCGTGTTTGATTTAGAGTTCCAAATACATGTATCCGTATAGGAGACAACAGAGTGAAACCTAAAAATGAAAACGTTTACTGCAAACGAACGGTTTAACCTAGAAGAACGAAATTTGGTGAGCCAAGTGGTTTTGGTGTACTGATTTTTACCTGAAAGAATCATCAAGATTGGGTGAAAAAATGTTGGCTGAGATTTCAGGCAACTCGTAGTTTTTTGGAAGCTTGGCAACCCCTTTCCATGAATGTGATTTTCGCCAGTCTCTGCTTAGGGCTACATCAACAGCAAACAAACCATAGAGATAGAACTTGAAACTGCTTTTTTTGTGAAGTTTCAAAGAGCTAGCACAAACCGTGTTTGATTTAGAGTTCCAAATACATGTATCCCTATAGGAGAAAACAGAGTGAAACCTAAATATGAAAACGGTTACTGCAAATGAACGGTTTAACCAAGGAGAACGAAATTTGGTGAGCCAAGTGGTTTTGGTGTACTGATCATTACCTGAAAGAATCATCAAGATTGGGTGAAAAAACATTGGCTGAGATTTCAGGCAACTCGTAGTTTTTTGGAAGCTTGGCAACCCCTTTCCATGAAAGTGATTTTCGCCAGTCTCTGCTTAGGGCTACATCAATAGCAAACAAACCATAGAGATAGAACTTGAAACTGCTTTATTGTGTCAAGTTTCAAAGAGCTAGCACAAACCGTGTTTGATTTAGAGTTCCAAAGACATGTATCCCTATAGGAGAAAACAGAGTGAAACCTAAAAATGAAAATGGTTACTGCAAACGAACGGTTTAACCTAGAAGAACGAAACGTGGTGAGCCTAGTGGTTTTGGTGTACTGATCATTACCTGAAAGAATCATCACGATTGGGTGAAAAAATGTTGGCTGAGATTTCAGGCAACTTGTAGTTTTTTGGAAGCTTGGCAACCCCTTTTCATGAAAGTGATTTTCGCCATTCTCTGCTTAGGGGTACATGAACAGCAATCAAATCATAGAGATAGAACTTGAAACTGCTTTATTG
This sequence comes from Ictidomys tridecemlineatus, assembly GCF_052094955.1. Taxonomy (NCBI): domain Eukaryota; kingdom Metazoa; phylum Chordata; class Mammalia; order Rodentia; family Sciuridae; genus Ictidomys; species Ictidomys tridecemlineatus. Next base: position 54,921 of record NW_027521183.1, on the reverse strand, counting down.
TGTCAAGTTTCAAAGAGCTAGCACAAACCGTGTTTGATTTAGAGTTCCAAAAACATGTATCCCAATAGGAGAAAACAGAGTGAAACCTAATAATGAAAACGGTTACTGCAAAAGTACGGTTTAACCTAGAAGAACGAAATTTGGTGAGAAAAGTAGTTTTGGTGTACTGTTCATTACCTGAAAGAATGATCAAGATTGGGTGAAAAAATGTTTGCTGAGATTTCAGGCAACTGGTAGTTTTTTGGAAGCTTGGCAACCCCTTTCCATGAAAGTGATTTTCGCCAGTCTTTGCTTCGGGCTACATCAAATATAAAAAACCATAGAGATAGAACTTGAAACTGCTTTATTGTGTCAAGTTTCAAAGAGCTAGGACAAACCGTGTTTGATTTAGAGTTCCAAATACATGTATCCCTATAGGAGAAAACAGAGTGAAACCTAAAAAAGAAAACGGTTACTGCAAACGAACGGTTTAACCTAGAAGAACGAAATTTGGTGAGCCAAGTGGTTTTGGTGTACTGATCATTACCTGAAAGAATCATCAAGATTGGGTGAAAAAATGTTGGCTGAGATTTCAGGCAACTCGTAGTTTTTTGGAAGCTTGGCAACCCCTTTCCATGAATGTGATTTTCGCCAGTCTCTGCTTAGGGCTACATCAACAGCAAACAAACCCTAGAGATAGAACTTGAAACTGCTTTATTGTGTCAAGTTTCAAAGAGCTAGCACAGACCGTGATTGATTTAGAGTTCGAAATACATGTATCCCAATAGGCGAAAACAGAGTGAAACATAAAAATGAAAACGGTTACTGCAAACGAACGGTTTAACCTAGAAGAACGAAATTTGGTGAGCCACGTGGTTGTGGTGTATTGATCATTACCTGAAAGAATCATCAAGATTGGGTGAAAAAATGTTGGCTGAGATTTCAGGAAACTCGTAGTTTTTTGGAAGCTTGGCAACCCCTTTCCATGAAAGTGATTTTCGCAAGTCTCTGCTTAGTGCTACATCAACAGCAAACAAACCATAGAGATAGAAATTGAAACTGCTTTATTGTGTCAAGTTTCAAAGAGCTAGCACAAACCGTGTTTGATTTAGAGTTCCAAATACATGTATCCCTATAGGAGAAAACAGAGTGAAACCTAAAAATGAAAATGGTTACTGCAAACGAACGGTTTAACCTAGAAGAACGAAACTTGGTGAGCCTAGTGGTTTTGGTGTACTGATCATTACCTGAAAGAATCATCAAGATTGGGTGAAAAAATGTTTGCTGAGATTTCAGGAAACTTGTAGTTTTTTGGAAGCTTGGCAACCCCTTTCCATGAAAGTGATTTTAACCAGTCTTTGCTTAGGGCTACATCAAATGCAAACAAACCATAGAGATAGAACTTGAAACTGCTTTATTGTGTCATGTTTCAAAGAGCTAGCACAAACCGTGTTTGATTTAGAGTTACAAATACATGTATCCCTATAGGAGAAAACAGAGTGAAACGAAAAATGAAAACGGTTACTGCATACGAACGGTTTAACCTAGAAGAACGAAATTTGGTGAGCCAAGTGGTTTTGGTGTACTGATCATTACCTGAAAGAATCATGAAGATTGGGTGAAAAAATGTTTGCTGAGATTTCAGTCAACTTGTGGTTTTTTGGAAGCTTGGCAACCCCTTTCCATGAAAGTGATTTTCGCCATTCTCTGCTTAGGGGTACTTTAACAGCAGTCAAACCATAGAGACAGAACTTGAAACTGCTTTATTGTGTCAAGTTTCAAAGAGCTAACACAAACCGTGTTTGATTTAGAGTTCCAAAAACATGTATCCCAATAGGAGAAAACAGAGTGAAACCTAAAAATGAAAACGGTTTCTGCAAACGTACGGTTTAGCCTAGAAGAACGAAATTTGGAGAGCCAAGTGGTTTTGGTGTACTGATCATTACCTGAAAGAATCATCAAGATTGGGTGAAAAAATGTTTGCTGAGATTTCAGGCACTCGTAGTTTGTTGGAAGCTTGGCAACCCCTTTCCATGAAAGTGATTTTCGCCAGTCTTTGCTTCGGGCTACATCAAATGTAAACAAACCATAGAGATAGAACTTGAAACTGCTATATTGTGTCATGTTTCAAAGAGCTAGCACAAACCGTGTTTGATTTAGAGTTCCAAATACATGTATCCGTATAGGAGACAACAGAGTGAAACCTAAAAATGAAAACGTTTACTGCGAACGAACGGTTTAACCTAGAAGAACGAAATTTGGTTAGCCAAGTGGTTTTGGTGTACTGATTTTTACCTGAAAGAATCATCAAGATTGGGTGAAAAAATGTTGGCTGAGATTTCAGGCAACTCGTAGTTTTTTGGAAGCTTGGCAACCCCTTTCCATGAATGTGATTTTCGCCAGTCTCTGCTTAGGGCTACATCAACAGCAAACAAACCATAGAGATAGAACTTGAAACTGCTTTTTTTGTGAAGTTTCAAAGAGCTAGCACAAACCGTGTTTGATTTAGAGTTCCAAATACATGTATCCCTATAGGAGAAAACAGAGTGAAACCTAAATATGAAAACGGTTACTGCAAATGAACGGTTTAACCAAGGAGAACGAAATTTGGTGAGCCAAGTGGTTTTGGTGTACTGATCATTACCTGAAAGAATCATCAAGATTGGGTGAAAAAACATTGGCTGAGATTTCAGGCAACTCGTAGTTTTTTGGAAGCTTGGCAACCCCTTTCCATGAAAGTGATTTTCGCCAGTCTCTGCTTAGGGCTACATCAATAGCAAACAAACCATAGAGATAGAACTTGAAACTGCTTTATTGTGTCAAGTTTCAAAGAGCTAGCACAAACCGTGTTTGATTTAGAGTTCCAAAGACATGTATCCCTATAGGAGAAAACAGAGTGAAACCTAAAAATGAAAATGGTTACTGCAAACGAACGGTTTAACCTAGAAGAACGAAACGTGGTGAGCCTAGTGGTTTTGGTGTACTGATCATTACCTGAAAGAATCATCACGATTGGGTGAAAAAATGTTGGCTGAGATTTCAGGCAACTTGTAGTTTTTTGGAAGCTTGGCAACCCCTTTTCATGAAAGTGATTTTCGCCATTCTCTGCTTAGGGGTACATGAACAGCAATCAAATCATAGAGATAGAACTTGAAACTGCTTTATTGTGTCAAGTTTCAAAGAGCTAGCACAAACCGTGTTTGATTTAGAGTTCCAAAAACATGTATCCCAATAGGAGAAAACAGAGTGAAACCTAAAAATGAAAACGGTTACTGCAAAAGTATGGTTTAACCTAGAAGAACGAAATTTGGTGAGAAAAGTAGTTTTGGTGTACTGTTCATTACCTGAAAGAATCATCAAGATTGGGTGAAAAAATGTTTGCTGAGATTTCAGGCAACTGGTAGTTTTTTGGAAGCTTGGCAACCCCTTTCCATGAAAGTGATTTTCGCCAGTCTTTGCTTCGGGCTACATCAAATATAAAAAACCATAGAGATAGAACTTGAAACTGCTTTATTGTGTCAAGTTTCAAAGAGCTAGGACAAACCGTGTTTGATTTAGAGTTCCAAATACATGTATCCCTATAGGAGAAAACAGAGTGAAACCTAAAAATGAAAACGGTTACTGCAAACGAACGGTTTAACCTAGAAGAACGAAATTTGGTGAGCCAAGTGGTTTTGGTGTACTGATCATTACCTGAAAGAATCATCAAGATTGGGTGAAAAAATGTTGGCTGAGATTTCAGGCAACTCGTAGTTTTTTGGAAGCTTGGCAACCCCTTTCCATGAATGTGATTTTCGCCAGTCTCTGCTTAGGGCTACATCAACAGCAAACAAACCATAGAGATAGAACTTGAAACTGCTTTATTGTGTCAAGTTTCAAAGAGCTAGCACAAACCGTGTTTTATTTAGAGTTCCAAATACATGTATCCCTATAGGAGAAAACAGAGTGAAACCTAAAAATGTTACCGGTTACTGCAAACGAACGGTTTAACCTAGAAGAACGAAATTTGGTGAGCCAAGTGGTTTTGGTTTACTGATCATTACCTGAAAGAATCATCAAGATTGGGTGAAAAAACATTGGCTGAGATTTCAGGCAACTCGTAGTTTTTTGGAAGCTTGGCAACCCCTTTCCATAAAAGTGATTTTCGCAAGTCTCTGCTTAGTGCTACATCAACAGCAAACAAACCATAGAGATAGAAATTGAAACTGCTTTATTGGGTCAAGTTTCAAAGAGCTAGCAGAAACCGTGTTTGATTTAGAGTTCCAAATACATGTATCCCTATAGAAGAAAACAGAGTGAAACCTAAAAATGAAAATGGTTACTGCAAACGAACGGTTTAACCTAGAAGAACGAAACTTGGTGAGCCTAGTGGTTTTGGTGTACTGATCATTACCTGAAAGAATCATCAAGATTGGGTGAAAAAATGTTTGCTGAGATTTCAGGCAACTCGTAGTTTTTTGGAAGCTTGGCAACCCCTTTCCATGAAAGTGATTTTACCCAGTCTTTGCTTAGGGCTATATCAAATGCAAACAAACCATAGAGATAGAACTTGAAACTGCTTTATTGTGTCATGTTTCAAAGAGCTAGCACAAACCGTGTTTGATTTAGAGTTCCAAATACATGTATCCCTATAGGAGAAAACAGAGTGAAACGTAAAAATGAAAACGGTTACTGCATACGAACGGTTTAACCTAGAAGAACGAAATTTGGTGAGCCAAGTGGTGTTGGTGTACTGATCATTACCTGAAAGAATCATCAAGATTGGGTGAAAAAATGTTGGCTGAGATTTCAGGCAACTCGTAGTTTTTTGGAAGCTCGGCAACCCCTTTGCATTAAAGTGATTTTCGCCAGTCTCTGCTTAGGGCTACATCAACAGCAAACAAACCATAGAGATAGAACTTGAAACTGCTTTATTGTGTCAAGTTTCAAAGAGCTAGCAAAAACCGTGTTTGATTTAGAGTTCCAAAAACATGTATCTCTATAGGAGAAAACAGAATAAAACCTAAAAATGAAAACTGTTACTGCAAACGAACGGTTTAACCTAGAAGAACGAAATTTGGTGAGCCAAGTGGTTTTGGTGTAGTGATCATTACCTGAAAGAATCATCAAGATTGGGTGAAAAAATATTTGCTGAGATTTCAGGCAACTCGTAGTTTTTTAGAAGCTTGGCAACCCCTTTCCATGAAAGTGATTTTACCCAGTCTTTGCTTAGGGCTACATCAAATGCAAACAAACCATAGAGATAGAACTTGAAACTGCTTTATTGTGTCATGTTTCAAAGAGCTAGCACAAACCGTGTTTGATTTAGAGTTCCAAATACATGTATCCCTATAGGAGAAAACAGAGTGAAACGTAAAAATGAAAACGGTTACTGCATACGAACGGTTTAACCTAGAAGAACGAAATTTGGTGAGCCAAGTGGTTTTGGTGTACTGATCATTACCTGAAAGAATCATCAAGATTGGGTGAAAACATGTTTGGTGATATTTCAGGCAACTCGTAGTTTTTTGGAAGCTTGGCAACCCCTTTCCATGAATGTGATTATCGCCAGTCTCTGCTTAGGGCTACATCAACAGCAAACAAACCATAGAGATAGAACTTGAAACTGCTTTATTGTGTCAAGTTTCAAAGAGCTAGCAAAAACCGTGTTTGATTTAGAGTTCCAAAAACATGTATCTCTATAGGAGAAAACAGAATAAAACCTAAAAATGAAAACGGTTACTGCAAACGAACGGTTTAACCTAGAAGAACGAAATTTGGTGAGCCAAGTTGTTTTGGTGTACTGATAATTACCTGAAAGAATCATCAAGATTGGGTGAAAAAATGTTGGCTGAGATTTCAGGCAACTCGTAGTTTTTTAGAAGCTTGGTAACCCCTTTCCATGAAAGTTTTTTTAACCAGTCTTTGCTTAGGGCTACATCAAATGCAAACAAACCATAGAGATAGAACTTGAAACTGCTTTATTGTGTCATGTTTCAAAGAGCTAGCACAAACCGTGTTTGATTTAGAGTTCCAAATACATGTATCCCTATAGGAGAAAACAGAGTGAAACCTAAAAATGAAAACGGTTACTGCATACGAATGGTTTAACCTAGAAGAACGAAATTTGGTGAGCCAAGTGGTTTTGGTGTACTGATCATTACCTGAAAGAATCATCAAGATCGGGTGAAAAAATGTTGGCTGAGATTTCAGGCAACTCGCAGTTTTTTGGAAGCTTGGCAACCCCTTTCCATGAAAGTGATTTTCGCCAGTCTCTCCTTAGGGCTACATCAACAGCAAACAAACCATAGAGATAGAACTTGAAACTGCTTTATTGTGTCAAGTTTCAAAGAGCTAGCACAAACCGTGTTTGATTTAGAGTTCCAAATACATGTATCCCTATAGGAGAAAACAGAGTGAAACCTAAAAATGAAAATGGTTACTACAAACGAACGGTTTAACCTAGAAGAACGAAACTTGGTGAGCCTAGTGGTTTTGGTGTACTGATCATTACCTGAATGAATCATCATGATTGGGTGAAAAAATGTTGGCTGAGATTTCAGGCAACTCGTAGTTTTTTGGAAGCTTGGCAACCCCTTTCAATGAAAGTGATTTTCATCAGTCTCTGCTTAGGGCTACATCAACAGCAAACAACCATAGAGATAGAACATGAGACTGCTTTATTGTGTCAAGTTTCAAAGAGCTACCCCAAACCGTGTTTGATTTAGAGTTCCAAATACATGTATCCCTATAGGAGAAAACAGAGTGAAACCTAAAAATGAAAACGGTTACTGCATACAAACGGTTTAACCTAAAAGAACGAAATTTGGTGAGCCAAGTGGTTTTGGTGTACTGATCATTACCTGACAGAATCATCAAGATTGGGTGAAAAAATGTTGGCTGAGATTTCAGGCAACTCGTGGTTTTTTGGAAGTTGGCAACCCCTTTCCATGAAAGTGATTTTCGCCAGTCTCTGCTTAGGGCTACATCAACAGCAAACAAACCATAGAGATAGAACTTGAAACTGCTTTATTGTGTCAAGTTTCAAAGAGCTAGCACAAACCGTGTTTGATTTAGAGTTCCAAAGACATGTATCCCTATAGGAGAAAACAGAGTGAAACCTAAAAATGAAAACGGTTACTGCAAACGAACGGTTTAACCTAGAAGAACGAAATTTGGTGAGCCAGGTGGTTTTGGTGTACTGATCATTACCTGACAGAATCATCAAGAATGGGTGAAAAAATGTTGGCTGAGTTTTCAGGCAACTCGTAGTTTTTTTGAAGCTTGGCAACCCCTTTCCATGAAAGTGATTTTCGCCACTCTCTCCTTGGGGCTACATCAACAGCAAACAAACCATAGAGACAGAACTTGAAACTGCTTTATTGTGTCAAGTTTCAAAGAGCTAGCACAAACGGTGTTTGATTTAGAGTTCCAAATACATGTATCCCTATAGGAGAAAACAGAGTGAAACCTAAAAATGAAAACGGTTACTGCAAACGAACGATTTAACTTAGAGGAACGAAACTTGGTGAGCCTAGTGGTTTTGGTGTACTGATCATTACCTGAAAGAATCATCAAGATTGGGTGAAAAAATGTTTGCTGAGATTTCAGGCAACTTGTGGTTTTTTGGAAGCTTGGCAACCCCTTTCCATGAAAGTAATTTTCGCATTCTCTGCTTAGGGGTACATGAACAGCAGTCAAACCATAGAGATAGAACTTGAAACTGCTTTATTGTGTCAAGTTTCAAAGAGCTAGCACAAACCGTGTTTGATTTAGAGTTCAAAAAACATGTATCCCAATAGGAGAAAACAGAGTGAAACCTAAAAATGAAAACGGTTACTGCAAACGTACGGTTTAACCTAGAAGAACGAAATTTGGTGAGCCAAGTGGTTGTGGTGTACTGATCATTACCTGAAAGAATCATAAAGATTGGGTGAAAAAATGTTTGCTAAGATTTCAGGCAACTCGTAGTTTTTTGGAATATAGGCAACCCCTTTCCATGAAAGTGATTTTCGCCAGTCTCTGCTTAGGGCTACATCAACAGCAAACAAAGCATAGAGATAGAACTTGAATCTGCTTTATTGTGTCAAGTTTCCAAAGCTAGCACAAACCGTGTTTGATTTAGAGTTCCAAATACATGTATGCCTATAGGAGAAAACAGAGTGAAACCTAAAAATGAAAACGGTTATGCAAAAGAACGGTTTAACCTAGAAGAACGAAATTTGGTGAGCCAAGTGGTGTTGGTGTACTGATTATTACCTGAAAGAATCATCAAGATTGGGTCAAAAAATGTTGGCTGAGATTTCAGGCAACTCGTAGTTTTTTGGAAGCTTGGCAACCCCTTTCCATGAATGTGATTTTCGCCAATCTCTGCTTTGGGCTACATCAACAGCAAACAAACCATAGAGATAGAACTTGAAACTGCTTTATTGTGTCAAGTTTCAAAGAGCTAGCACAAACCGTGTTTGATTTAGAGTTCCAAATACATGTATCCCTAAGGGAGAAAACAGAGTGAAACCTAAAAATGAAAACGGTTACTGCAAATGAACGGTTTAACCAAGAAGAACGAAATTTGGTGAGCCAAGTGGTTTTTGTGTACTGATCATTACCTGAAAGAATCATCAAGATTGGGTGAAAAAACATTGGCTGAGATTTCAGGCAACTCGTAGTTTTTTGGAAGCTTGGCAACCCCTTTCAATGAAAGTGATTTTCGCCAGTCTCTGCTTAGGGCTACATCAACAGCAAACAAACCATAGAGAGAGAACGTGAAACTGCTTTATTGCGTCAAGTTTCAAAGAGCTAGCACAAACCGTGTTTGATTTAGAGTTCCAAATACATGTATCTCTATAGGAGAAAACACAGTGAAACCTAAAAATGAAAACGGTTACTGCAAAAGAACGGTTTAACCTAGAAGAACGAAATTTGGTGAGCCAAGTGGTTTTGGTGTACTGATCATTACCGGAAAGAATCACCAAGATTGGGTGAAAAAATGTTGGCTGAGATTTCAGGCAACTCGTAGTTTTTTAGAAGCTTGGCAACCCCTTTCCATGAAAGTAATTTTCGCCAGTCTCTGCTTAGGGCTACATCAACAGCAAACAAAGCATAGAGATAGAACTTGAAACTGCTTTATTGTTTCAAGTTTCAAAGAGCTAGCACAAACCGTGTTTGATTTAGAGTTCCAAATACATGTATCCCTATATGAGAAAACAGAGTGAAACCTAAAAATGAAAACGGTTACTGCAAAAGAACGGTTTAACCTAGAAGAACGAAATTTGGTGAGCCAATTGGTTTTGGTGTACTGATCATTACCTGACAGAATCATCAAGATTGGGTGAAAAAATGTTGGCTGAGATTTCAGGCAACTCGTGGTTTTTTAGAAGCTTGGCAACCCCTTTCCATTAAAGTGATTTTCGCCACTCTCTGCTTAGGGATACATCAACAGCAAACAAACCATAGAGATAGAACTTGAAACTGCTTTATTGTGTCAAGTTTCAAAGAGCTACCACAAACCGTGTTCGATTTGAAGTTCCAAATATATATATCCCTATAGGAGAAAGCAGCGTGAAACCTAAAAATAAAAACGGTTACTGCCAACGAACGGTTTAACCTAGAAGAACGAAATTTGGTGAGCCAAGTGGTTTTGGTGTAGTGATCATTACCTGAAAGAATCATCAAGATTGGGTGAAAAAATGTTGGCTGAGATTTCAGGCAACTTGTTGTTTTTTGGAAGATAGGCAACCCCTTTCCATGAAAGTGATTTTCACCAGTCTCTGCTTAGGGCTACATCAACAGCAAACAAAGCATAGAGATAGAACTTGAATCTGCTTTATTGTGTCAAGTTTCAAAGAGCTAGCACAAACCGTGTTTGATTTAGAGTTCCAAATATGTATGCCTATAGGAGAAAACAGAGTGAAACCTAAAAATGAAAACGGTTATGCAAAAGAACGGTTTAACCTAGAAGAACGAAATTTGGTGAGCCAAGTGGCTTTGGTGTACTCATCATTACCTGAAAGAATCATCAAGATTGGGTGAAAAAATGTTGGCTGAAATTTCAGGCAACTCGTAGTTTTTTGGAAGCTTGGCAACCCCTTTTCATGAAAGTGATTTTCGCCACTCTCTGCTTAGGGCTAAATCAACAGAAAACAAACCATAGAGATAGAACTTGAAACTGCTTTATTGTGTCAAGTTTCAAAGAGCTACCACAAACCGTGTTCGATTTAGAGTTCCAAATACATGTATCCCTATAGGAGAAAACAGAGTGAAACCTAAAAATGAAAACGGTTACTGCCAACGAACGGTTTAACCTAGAAGAACGAAATTTGGTGAGCCAAGTGGTTTTGGTGTACTGATCATTACCTGAAAGAATCATCAAGATTGGGTGAAAAAATGTTGGTTGAGATTTCAGGCAACTCGTAGTTTTTAGGAAGCTTGGCAACCCCTTTCCATGAAAGTGATATTCGCCAGTCTCTGCTTAGGGCTACATCAACAGCAAACAAACCATAGAGATAGAACTTGAAACTGCTTTATTGTGTCAAATTTCAAAGAGCTACCACAAACCGTGTTCGATTTAGAGTTCCAAATACATGTATCCCTATAGGAGAAAACAGAGTGCAACCTAAAAATGAAAACGGTTACTGCCAACGAACGGTTTAACCTAGAAGAACGAAATTTGGTGAGCCATGTGGTTTTGGTGTACTGATCATTACCTGAAAGAATCATCAAGTTTGGGTGAAAAAATGTTGCCTAAGATTTCAGGAAACTCTTAGTTTTTTGGAAGCTTGGCAACCCCTTTCCATGAAAGTGATTTTCGCCAGTCTCTGCTTAGGGCTCCATCAACAGCAAACGAACCATAGAGATAGAACTTGAAACTGCTTTATTTTGTCATTTTCAAAGAGCTAGCACAAACCGTGTTTGATTTAGAGTTCCAAATACATGTAGCCCTATAGGAGAAAACAGAGTGAAACCTAAAAATGAAAACGTTTACTGCCAACGAACGGTTTAACCTAGAAGAACGAAATTTAGTGAGCCAAGTGGTTTTGGTGTACTGATCATTACCTAAAAGAATCATAAAGATTGGGTGAAAAAATGTTTGCTGAGATTTCAGGCAACTCGTAGTTTTTTGGAAGGTTGGCAACCCCTATACATGAAAGTGATTTTCGCTACTCTCTGCTTAGGGCTACATCAACAGCAAACAAACCATAGAGATAGAACTTGACACTGCTTTATTGTGTCAAGTTTCAAAGAGCTAGCACAAACCGTGTTTTATTTAGATTTCCAAATACATGTATCTCTATAGGAGAAAACAGAGTGAATTCTAAAAATGAAAACGGTTACAGCAAATGAACGGTTTAAACCTGAAGAACGAAATGTGGTGAGCCAAGAGGTTTTGGTGTACTGATCATTATCTGAAAGAATCATCAAGATTGGGTGAAAAATGTTGGCTGAGATTTCAGGCAACTCGTAGGTTTTTGGAAGCTTGGCAACCCCTTTCCATGAAAGTGATTTTCGCCAGTCTCTGCTTAGGGCTACATCAACAGCAAACAAACCATAGAGATAGAACTTGAAACTGCTTTATTGTGTCAAGTTTCAAAGAGCTAGCACAAACCGTGTTTGATTTAGAGTTCCAAATACCTGTATCCCTATAGGAGAAAACAGAGTGAAACCTAAAAATGAAAACGGTTACTGCAATGGAACGGTTTAACCTAGAAGAACGAAATTTGGTGAGCCAAGTGGTTTTGGTGTACTGATCATTACCTGAAGTAATCATCAAGATTGGGTGAAAAAGTGATGGCTGAGATTTCAGGAAACTCGCAGTTTTTTGGAAGCTTAGAAACCCCTTTCCATGAAAGTGATTTTCGCCACTCTATGCTTAGGGCTACATCAACAGCAAACATACCATAGAGATAGAACTTGAGTCTGCTGTATTGTGTCAAGTTTCAAAGAGCTACCACAATCTGTGTTCGATTTAGAGTTCCAAATACATCTATCCCTATAGGAGAAAACAGAGTCAAACCTAAAAATGGAAGCGGTTACTGCCAACGAACGGTTTAACCTAGAAGAACGAAATTTGGTGAGCCAAGTGGTATTGGTGTATTGATCATTACCTGAAAGAATCATCAAGATTGGGTGAAAAAAAGTTTGCTGAGATTTCAGGCAACTTGTAGTTTTTTGGAAGCTTGGTAACCCCTTTTCATGAAAGTGATTTTCGCCATTCTCTGCCTAGGGGTACATGAACAACAATCAAACCATAGAGATAGAACTTGAAACTGCTTTATTGTGTCAAGTTTCAAAGAGCTAGGACAAACCGTGTTTGATTTAGAGTTCCAAATACATGTATCCCTATAGGAGAAAACAGAGTGAAACCTAAAAAAGAAAACGGTTACTGCAAACAAACGGTTTAACCTAGAAGAACGAAATTTGGTGAGCCAAGTGGTTTTGGTGTACTGATCATTACCTGAAAGAATCATCAAGAGTGGGTGAAAAATGTTGGCTGAGATTTCAGGCAACTCGTAGTTTTTTGGAAGCTTGGCAACCCCTTTCCATGAAAGTGATTTTCGCCACTCTCTCCTTAGGGCTACATCAACAGCAAACAACCATAGAGATAGAACTTGAGACTGCTTTATTGTGTCAAGTTTCAAAGAGCTACCACAAACCGTGTTTGATTTAGAGTTCCAAATACATGTATCTCTATAGGAGAAAACACAGTGAAACCTAAAAATGAAAACGGTTACTGCAAAAGAACGGTTTAACCTAGAAGAACGAAATTTGGTGAGCCAAGTGGTTTTGGTGTACTGATCATTACCGGAAAGAATCACCAGGATTGGGTGAAAAAATCTTGGCTGAGATTTCAGGAAACTCGTAGTTTTTTGGAAGCTTGGCAACCCCTTTCCATGAAAGTAATTTTCGCCAGTCTCTGCTTAGGGCTACATCAACAGCAAACAAAGCATAGAGATAGAACTTGAAACTGCTTTATTGTGTCAAGTTTCAAAGAGCTAGCACAAACCGTGTTTGATTTAGAGTTCCAAATACATGTATCCCTATATGAGAAAACAGAGTGAAACCTAAAAATGAAAACGGTTACTGCAAAAGAACGGTTTAACCTAGAAGAACGAAATTTGGTGAGCCAATTGGTTTTGGTGTACTGATCATTACCTGACAGAATCATCAAGATTGGGTGAAAAAATGTTGGCTGAGATTTCAGGCAACTCGTAGTTTTTTAGAAGCTTGGCAACCCCTTTCCATGAAAGTGATTTTCGCCACTCTCTGCTTAGGGATACATCAACAGCAAACAAACCATAGAGATAGAACTTGAAACTGCTTTATTGTGTCAAGTTTCAAAGAGCTACCACAAACCGTGTTCGATTTGAAGTTCCAAATATATATATCCCTATAGGAGAAAACAGCGTGAAACCTAAAAATAAAAACGGTTACTGCCAACGAACGGTTTAACCTAGAAGAACGAAATTTGGTGAGCCAAGTGGTTTTGGTGTAGTGATCATTACCTGAAAGAATCATCAAGATTGGGTGAAAAAATGTTGGCTGAGATTTCAGGCAACTTGTTGTTTTTTGGAAGATAGGCAACCCCTTTCCATGAAAGTGATTTTCGCCACTCTCTGCTTAGGGCTAAATCAACAGAAAACAAACCATAGAGCTAGAACTTGAAACTGCTTTATTGTGTCAAGTTTCAAAGAGCTACCACAAACCGTGTTCGATTTAGAGTTCCAAATACATGTATCCCTATAGGAGAAAACAGAGTGAAACCTAAAAATGAAAACGGTTACTGCCAACGAACGGTTTAACCTAGAAGAAAGAAATTTGGTGAGCCAAGTGGTTTTTGGTGTACTGATCATTACCTGAAAGAATCATCAAGATTGGGTGAAAAAATATTGGTTGATATTTCAGGCAACTCGTAGTTTTTAGGAAGCTTGGCAACCCCTTTCCATGAAAGTGATTTTGCCAGTCTCTGCTTAGGGCTACATCAACAGCAAACAAACCATAGAGATAGAACTTGAAACTGCTTTATTGTGTCAATTTTCAAAGAGCTACCACAAACCGTGTTCGATTTAGAGTTCCAAATACATGTAGCCCTATAGGAGAAAACAGAGTGAAACCTAAAAATGAAAACGGTTACTGCCAACGAACGGTTTAACCTAGAAGAACGAAATTTGGTGAGCCAAGTGGTTTTGGTGTACTGATCATTACCTGAAAGAATCATCAAGATTGGGTGAAAAAGTGTGTGCTGAGATTTCTGGCAACTCGTAGTTTTTTGGAAGCTTGGCAAACCCTTTCCATGAAAGTGATTTTCGCCAGTCTCTGCTTAGAGCTTCAACAACAGCAAACAAACCATAGAGATAGAACTTATAACTGCTTTATTGTGTCAAGTTTCAAAGAGCTAGGACAAACCGTGTTTGATTTAGAGTTCCAAATCCATGTATCCCTATAGGAGAAAACAGAGTGAAACCTAAAAATGAAAACGGTTACTGCAAAAGAACGGTTTAACCTAGAAGAACGAAATTTGGTGAGCCAAGTGGTTTTGGTGTACTGATCATTACCTGAAAGAATCATCAAGATTGGGTGAAAAAATGTTGGCTGAGATTTCAGGAAACTCGTAGTTTTTTGGAAGCTTGGCAACCCCTTTCCATAAAAGTGATTTTCGCCAGTCTCTGCTTAGGGCTACATCAACAGCAAACAAAGCATAGAGATAGAACTTGAAACTGCTTTACTGTGTCAAGTTTCAAAGAGCTACCAAAAACCGTGTTCGATTTAGAGTTCCAAATATATCTATCCCTATAGGAGAAAACAGAGTGAAACCTAAAAATGAAAACGGTTACTGCCAACGAACTGTTTAACCTAGAAGAACAAAATATGGTGAGCCATGTGATTTTGGTGTACTGATAATTACCTGTAAGAATCATCAAGATTGGGTGAAAAAATGTTGGCTGAGATTTCAGGCAACTCCTAGTTTTTTAGAAGCTTGGCAACCCCTTTCCATGAAAGTGATTTTCGCCAGTCTCTGCTTAGGGTTACATCAACAGCAAACAAAGCATAGAAATAGTACTTGAAACTGCTTTATTGTGTCAAGTTTCAAAGAGCTACCACAAACCGTGTTTGATTTAGAGTTCCAAATACATGTATCCCTATAGGAGAAAACAGAGTGAAACCTAAAAATGAAAATGGTTACTGCCAACGAACGGTTTAACCTAGAAGAACGAAATTTAGTGAGCCAAGTGGTTTTGGTGTACTGATCATTACCTGAAAGAATCATCAAGATTGGGTGAAAAAATGTTTGCTGAGATTTCAGGCAACTCGTAGTTTTTTGGAAGCTTGGCAAACCCTTTCCATGAAAGTGATTTTCGCCAGTCTCTGCTTAGGGCTACATCAACAGCAAACAAACCATAGATATAGAACTTGACACTGCTTTATTGTGTCAAGTTTCAAAAAGCTAGCAAAAACCGTGTTTGATTTAGAGTTCCAAATACATGTATCTCTATAGGAGAAAACAGAGTGAATCCTAAAAATTAAAACGGTTACTGCAAACGAACGGTTTAAACTAGAAGAACGAAATATGGTGAGCCAAGTGGATTTGGTGTACTGATCATTACCTGAAAGAATCATCAAGATTGGGTGAAAAAATGTTGGCTGAGATTTCAGGCAACTCGTCGTTTTTTGGAAGCTTGGCAACCCCTTTCCATGAAAGTGATTTTCGCCACTCTCTCCTTAGGGCTACATCAACCGCAAACAAACCATAGAGATAGAACTTGAAACTGCTTTATTGTGTCAAGTTTCAAAGAGTTACCACAAACCGTGTTTGATTTAGAGTTCCAAATACATGTATCCCTATAGGAGAAAACACAGTGAAACCTAAAAATGAAAACGGTTACTGCCAACGAACGGTTTAACCTAGAAGAACGAAATTTGGTGAGCCAAGTGGTTTTGGTGTACTGATCATTACCTGAAAGAATCATCAAGATTGGGTGAAAAAATGTTGGCTGAGATTTTAGGAAACTCGCAGTTTTTTGGAAGCTTGGCATCCACTTTCCATGAAAGTGATTTTCGCCACTCTCTGCTTAGGGCGACATCAACAGCAAACAAACCAAAGAGATAGAACTTGAAACTGCTTTATTGTGTCAAGTTTCAAAGAGCTTGCACAAACCGTGTTTTATTTAGAGTTCCAAATACATGTATTTCTATAGAAGAAAACAGAGTGAAACCTAAAAATCAAAACAGTTACTGCAAACGAACAGTTTAACCTAGAAGAACGAAATTTGGTGAGCCAAGTGGTTTTGGTGTACTGATCATTACCTGACAGAATCATCAAGATTGGGTGAAAAAATGTTGGCTGAAATTTCAGGCAACTTGTAGTTTTTTTGAAGCTTGGCAACCCCTTTTCATGAAAGTGATTTTCGCCACTCTCTCCTTAGGGCTACATCAACAGCAAAACAAACCATAGAGATAGAACTTGAAACTGCTTATTGTGTCAAGTTTCAAAGAGCTACCACAAACCGTGTTCGATTTGAAGTTCCAAATACATGTATCCCTATAAGAGAAAACAGAGTGAAACCTAAAAATGAAAACGGTTACTGTCAACGAACGGTTTAACCTAGAAGAACGAAATTTGGTGAGCCAAGTGGTTTTGGTGTACTGATCATTACCTGAAAGAATCATCATGATTGGGTGGAAAAATGTTGGCTGAGATTTCAGGCAACTCGTAGTTTTTTGGAAGCTTGGCAACCCCTTTCCATGAAAGTGATTTTCGCCACTCTCTGCTTAGGGCTACATCAACAGAAAACAAACCATAGAGATAGAACTTGAAACTGCTTTATTGTGTCAAGTTTCAAAGAGCTACCACAAACCGTGTTTGATTTAGAGTTCCAAGTACATGTATCCCTATAGGAGAAAACAGAGTGAAACCTAAAAATGAAAACGGTCACTGCCAACGAACGGTTTAACCTAGAAGAACGAAGTTTGGTGAGCCAAGTGGTTTTGGTGTACTGATCATTACCTGAAAGAATCATCAAGATTGGGTGAAAAAATGTTGGCTGAGATTTCAGGCAACTGGTAGTTTTTTGGAAGCTTGGCAACCCCTTTTCATGAAAGTGATTTTCGCCACTCTCTGCTTAGGGCTACAACAACAGCAAACAAACCAAAGAGATAGAACTTGAAACTGCTTTATTGTGTCAAGTTTCAAAGAGCTAGCACAAACCGTGTTTGATTTAGAGTTCCAAATACATGTATCCCTATAAGGAGAAAACAGAGTGAAACCTAAAAATGAAAACGGTTACTGCAAAGGAACAGTTTAACCTAGAAGAACGAAATTTGGTGAGCCATGTGATTTTGGTGTACTGATCATTACCTGACAGAATCATCAAGATTGGGTGAAAAAATGTTGGCTGAGATTTCAGGCAACTCGTAGTTTTTTTGAAGCTTGGCAACCCCTTTCCATGAAAGTGATTTTCGCCACTCTCTCCTTAGGGCTACATCAACAGCAAACAAACCATAGAGATAGAACTTGAAACTGCTTATTGTGTCAAGTTTTAAAGAGCTACCACAAACCGTGTTCGATTTGAAGTTCCAAATACATGTATCCCTATAGGAGAAAACAGAGTGAAACCAAAAATTAAAACGGTTACTGCCAACGAACGGTTTAACCTAGAAGAACGAAATTTGGTGAGCCAAGTGGTTTTGGTGTACTGATCATTACCTGAAAGAATCATCAAGATTGGGTGAAAAAATGTTGGCTGAGATTTCAGGCAACTTGTAGTTTTTTGGAAGCTTGGCAACCCCTTTCCATGAAAGTGATCTTCGTCAGTCTCTGCTTAGGGCCACATCAACAGCAAACAAACCATAGAGATAGAACTTGAAACTGCTTTATTGTGTCAAGTTTCAAAGAGCTAGCACAAACCGTGTTTGATTTAGAGTTCCAAATACATGTATCCCTATAAGAGAAAACAGAGTGAAACCTAAAAATGAAAACGGTTACTGCAAAAGAACGGTTTAACCTAGA
This sequence comes from Ictidomys tridecemlineatus, assembly GCF_052094955.1. Classification (NCBI taxonomy): domain Eukaryota; kingdom Metazoa; phylum Chordata; class Mammalia; order Rodentia; family Sciuridae; genus Ictidomys; species Ictidomys tridecemlineatus. Next base: position 36,959 of record NW_027521183.1, on the reverse strand, counting down.
AGAACAAAATTTGGTGAGCCAAGTGGTTTTGGTGTACTGATCATTACCTGAAAGAATCATCAAGATTGGGTGAAAAAATGTTGGCTGAGATTTCACGCACCTGGTAGTTTTTTGGAAGCTTGGCAACCCCTTTCAATGAAAGTGATTTTTCGCCACTCTCTGCTTAGGGCTACAACAACAGCAAACAAACCATAGAGATAGAACTTGAAACTGCTTTATTGTGTCAAGTTTCAAAGAGCTAGCACAAACCGTGTTTGATTTAGAGTTCCAAATACATGTATTTCTATAGGAGAAAACAGAATGAAACCTAAAAATGAAAACGGTTACTGCAAACGAACAGTTTAACCTAGAGGAACGAAATTTGGTGAGCCATGTGATTTTGGTGTACTGATCATTACCTGACAGAATCATCAAGATTGGGTGAGAAAATGTTGGCTGAGATTTCAGGCAACTCGTAGTTTTTTTGAAGCTTGGCAACCCCCTTCCATGAAAGTGATTTTCGCCACTCTCTGCTTAGGGCTACATCAACAGCAAAGAAACCATAGAGATAGAACTTGAAACTGCTTTATTGTGTCAAGTTACAAAGAGCTAGCACAAACCGTGTTTGATTTAGACTTGCAAATACATGTATCCCTATAGGAGAAAACAGAGTGAAACCTAAAAATGAAAACGGTTACTGCCAACGAACGGTTTAACCTAGAAGAACGAAATTTGGTGAGCCAAGTGGTTTTGGTGTACAGATAATTACCTGAAAGAATCATCAAGATTGGTGAAAAAATGTTGGCTGAGATTTCAGGAAACTCGCAGTTTTTTGGAAGCTTGGCAACCCCTTTCCATGAAAGTAATTTTCGCCACTCTCTGCTTAGGGCTACATCAACAGCAAACAAACCATAGAGATAGAACTTGAATCTGCTTTATTGTGTCAAGTTTCAAAGACCTAGCACAAACCGTGTTTGATTTAGAGTTCCAAATACATGTATCCCTATAGGAGAAAACAGAGTGAAACCTAAAAATGTAAACGGTTACTGCCAACGAACAGTTTAACCTGGAAGAACGACATTTGGTGAGCCAAGTGGTTTTGGTGTACAGATCATTACCTGAAAGAATCATCAAGATTGGGTGAAAAAATGTTGGCTGAGATTTCAGGCAACTCGTAGTTTTTTTGAAGTCTGGCAACCCCTTTCCATGAAAGTGATTTTCGGCACTCTCTCCTTAGGGCTACATCAACAGCAAACAAACCATAGAGACAGAACTTGAAACTGCTTTATTGTGTCAAGTTTCAAAGAGCTACCACAAAACCGTGTTCGATTTGAAGTTCCAAATATATGTATCCCTATTGGAGAAAACAGAGTGAAACCTAAAAATGAAAACGGTTACTGCCAACGAACGGTTTAACCTAGAAGAACGAAATTTGGTGAGCCAAGTGGTTTTGGGGTACTGATCATTACCTGAAAGAATCATCAAGATTGGGTGAAAAAATGTTGGCTGAGATTTCAGGCAATTCGTAGTTTTTTGGAAGCTAGGCAACCCCTTTCCATGAAAGTGATTTTCGCCAGTCTCTGCTTAGGGCTACATCAACAGCAAACAAAGCATAGGATAGAACTTGAAACTGCTTTATTGTGTCAAGTTTCAAAGAGCTAGCACAAACGGTGTTTGATTTAGAGTTCCAAATACATGTATCCCTATAGGAGAAAACAGAGTGAAACCTAAAAATGTAAACGGTTACTGCCAACGAACCGGTTTAACCTAGAAGAACGAAATTTGGTGAGCCAAGTGGTTTTGGTGTACTGATCATTAACTGAAAGAATCATCATGATTGGGTGAAAAAATGTTGGCTGAGATTTCAGGCAACTCGTATTTTTTTGGAAGCTTGGCAACCCCTTTCAATGAAAGTGATTTTCGCCAGTCTCTGCTTAGGGCTACATCAACAGCAAACAACCATAGAGATAGAACTTGAAACTGATTTATTGTGTCAAGTTTCAAAGAGCTAGCACAAACCGTTTTTGATTTAGAGTTCCAAATACATGTATCCCTATAGGAGAAAACACAGTGAAACCTAAAAATGAAAACGAAACGGTTACTGCAAACGAACGGTTTAACCTAGAAGTACGAAATTTGGTGAGCCAAGTGGTTTTGGTGTACTCATCATTACCTGAAAGAATCATCAAGATTGGGTGAAAAAATGTTGGCTCAGATTTCAGGAAACTCGTAGTTTTTTGGAAGCTTGGCAACAACTTTCCATGAAAGTGATTTTCGCCAGTCTCTTCTTAGGGCTACATTAACAGCAAACAAACCATCGAGATAGAACTTGAAACTGCTTTATTGTGTCAAGTTTCAAAGAGCTAGCACAAACCCTGTTTGATTTAGAGTTCCAAATACATGTATCCCTATAGGATAAAACAGAGTGAAACCTAAAAATGAAAACGGTTACTGCAAACGAATGGTTTAACCTAGAAGAACGAAATTTGGTGAGCCAAGTGGTTTTGGTGTACTGATCATTACCTGAAAGAATCATCAAGATTGGGTGAAAAAATGTTGGCTGAGATTTCAGGCAACTCGTAGTTTTTTTGAAGTTTGGCAAACCCTTTCCATGAAAGTGATTTTCGCCACTATCTCCTTAGGGCTACATCAACAGCAAACAAACCATAGAGATAGAACTTGAAACTGCTTTATTGTGTCAAGTTTCAAAGAGCTACCACAAACTGTGTTCGATTTGAAGTTCCAAATACATGTATCCCTATAGGAGAAAACAGAGTGAAACCTAAAAATGAAAACGGTTACTGCCAACGAACGGTTTAACCTAGAAGAACGAAATTTGGTGAGCCAAGTGGTTTTGGTGTACTGATCATTACCTGAAAGAATCATCAAGATTGGGTGAAAAAATGTTGGCTGAGATTTCAGGCAACTCGTAGTATTTTGGAAGCTTGGCAACCCCTTTCCATGAAAGTGATTTTCGCCAGTCTCTACTTAGGGCTACATCAACAGCAAACAAAGCATAGAGATAGATCTTGAAACTGCTTTATTGTGTCAAGTTTCAAAGAGCTACCACAAACCGTGTTCGATTTGAAGTTCCAAATACATGTATCCCTATAGGAGAAAACAGAGTGAAACCTAAAAATGAAAACGGTTACTGCCAACGAACGGTTTAACCTAGAAGAACGAAATTTGGTGAGCCAAGTGGTTTTGGTGTACTGATCATTACCTGAAAGAATCATCAAGATTGGGTGAAAAAATGTTGGCTGAGATTTCAGGCAACTCGTAGTTTTTTGGAAGCTAGGCAACCCCTTTACATGAAAGTGATTCTCGCCAGTCTCTGCTTAGGGCTACATCAACAGCAAAAAAAGCATAGGATAGAACTTGAAACTGCTTTATTGTGTCAAGTTTCAAAGAGCTAGCACAAACCGTGTTTGATTTAGAGTTCCAAATACATGTATCCCTATAGGAGAAAACAGAGTGAAACCTAAAAATGTAAACGGTTACTGCCAACGAACGGTTTAACCTAGAAGAACAAAATTTGGTGAGCCAAGTGGTTTTGGTGTACTGATCATTACGTGAAAGAATCATCAAGATTGGGTGAAAGAATGTTTGCTGAGATTTCAGACAACTTGTAGGTTTTTGGAACCTTGGCAACCCCTTTCCATGAAAGTGGTTTTCGCCATTCTCTGCTTTGGGGTACATCAACAGCAAAGAAACCATCGAGATAGAACTTGAAACTGCTTTTTTGTGTCAAGTTTCAAAGAGCTAGCACGAACCGTGTTTGATTTAGAGTTCCAAATACATGTATCCCTATAGGAGAAAACAGAGTGAAACCTAAAAATGAAAACGGTTTCTGCAAACGAACGGTTTAACCTAGAAAAACGAAATTTGGTGAGCCATGTGATTTTGGTGTACTGATCATTACCTGACAGAATCATCAAGATTGGGTGAAAAAATGATGGCTGAGATTTCAGGCAACTCGTAGTTTTTTTGAAGTTTGGCAACCCATTTCCATTAAAGTGATTTTCGCCACTCTCTCCTTATGGCTACATCAACAGCAAACAAACCATAGAGATAGAACTTGAAACTTCTTTATTGTGTCAAGTTTCAAAGAGCTACCACAAACCGTGTTCGATTTGAAGTTCCAAATACATGTATCCCTATAGGAGAAAACAGAGTGAAACCTAAAAATGAAAACGGTTACTGCCAAAGAATGGTTTAACCTAGAAGAACGAAATTTGGTGAGCCAAGTGGATTTGGTGTACTGATCATTACATGAAAGAATCATCAAGATTGGGTGAAAAAATGTTGGCTGAGATTTCAGGAAACTCGTAGTTTTTTGAAGCTTGGCAACCCCTTTCCATGAAAGTGATTTTCGCCAGTCTCTGCTTAGGGCTACATCAACAGCAAACAAAGAATAGGATAGAACTTGAAACTGCTTTATTGTGTCAAGTTTCAAAGAGCTAACACAAACGGTGTTTGATTTAGAGTTCCAAATACATGTATCCCTATAGGAGAAAACAGAGTGAAACCTAAAAATGTAAACGGTTACTGCCAACGAAAGGTTTAACCTAGAAGAACGAAATTTGGTGAGCCAAGTGGATTTGGTGTACTGATCATTAACTGAAAGAATCATCATGATTGGGTGAAAAAATTTTGGCTGAGATTTCAGGCAACTCGTATTTTTTTGGAAGCTTGGCAACCCCTTTCCATTAAAGTGATTTTCGTCACTCTCTGCTTAGGGCTACATCAACAGCAAACAAACCATAGAGATAGAACTGGAGACTGCTTTATTGTGTCAAGTTTCAAAGAGCTAGCACAAACCGTGTTTGATTTAGAGTTCCAAATACATGTATCCCTATAGGAGAAAACAGAGTGAAACCTAAAAATGAAAACGGTTACTGCAAACGAACGGTTTAACCTAGAAGAACGAAATTTGGTGAGCCAAGTGGTTTTGGTGTACTGATCATTACCTGAAGGAATCATCAAGATTGGGTGAAAAAATGAAGGCTGAGATTTCAGGAAACTCGCAGTTTTCTGGAAGCTTGGCAACCTATTTCCATGAAAGTGATTTTCGCCACTCTCTGCTTAGGGCTACATCAACAGCAAACAAACCATAGAGATAGAACTTTAATCTGCTTTATTGTGTCAAGTTTCAAAGAGGTACCACAAACTGTGTTCGATTTAGAGTTCCAAATACATCTATCCCTATAGGAGAAAACAGAGTCAAACCTAAAAATGAAAACGGTTACTGCCAACGAACGGTTTAACCTAGAAGAACGAAATTTGGTGAGCCAAGTGGTGTTCGTGTACTGATCATTACCTGAAAGAATCATCAAGATTGGGTGAAAAAATTTTGGCTGAGATTTCAGGGAACTCGTAGTTTTTTGGAAGCTTGGCAACCCCTTTCCATGAAAGTGATTTTCGCCAATCTCTGCTTAGGGCTACATCAACAGCAAACAAAGCATAGAGATAGAACTTGAAACTGCTTTATTGTGTCAAGTTTCAAAGAGCTAGCACAATCCGTGTTTGATTTAGAGTTCAAAATACATGTATCCCTATAGGAGAAAACAGAGTGAAACCTAAAAATGAAAACGGTTACTACAAAAGAACGGTTTAACCTAGAAGAACGAAATTTGGTGAGCCAAGTGGTTTTGGTGTACTGATCATTACCTGAAAGAATCATCAAGATTGGGTGAAAAAATGTTGGCTGAGATTTCAGGCAACTTCTAATTTTTTGGAAGCTTGGCAACCCGTTTCCATGAAAGTGATTTTCGCCAGTCTCTGCTTTGGGCTACATCAACAGCAAACAAACCATAGAGATAGAACTTGAAACTGCTTCATTGTGTCAAGTATCAAAGAGCTAGCACAAACCGTGTTTGATTTAGAGTTCCAAATACATGTATCCCTAAAGGAGAAAACAGAGTGAAACCTAATAATGAAAACGGTTACTGCAAACGAACGGTTTAACCTAGAAGAACGAAATTTGGTAAGCCAAGTGGTTTTGGTGTACTGATCATTACCTGAAAGAATCATCAAGATTGGGTGAAAAAGTGTTGGCTGAGATTTCAGGCAACTCGAAGTTTTTTGAAAGCTTGGCAACCCCTTTCCATTAAAGTGATTTTCGTCACTCTCTGCTTAGGGCTACATCAACAGCAAACAAACCATAGAGATAGAACTGGAGACTGCTTTATTGTGTCAAGTTTTAAAGAGCTAGCACAAACCGTGTTTGATTTAGAGTTCCAAATACATGTATCCCTATAGGAGAAAATAGAATGAAACCTAAAAATGAAAACGGTTACTGCAAACGAACGGTTTAACCTAGAAAAACGAAATTTGGTGAGCCAAGTGGTTTTGGTGTACTGATCATTACCTGAAAGAATCATCAAGATTGGGTGAAAAAATGTTGTCTGAGATTTCAGGCAACTCGTAGTTTTTTGGAAGCTTGGCAACCCCTTTCCATGAAAGTGATTTTCGCCAGTCTCTTCTTAGGGCTACATCAACAGCAAACAAACCATAGTGATAGAACTTGAAACTGCTTTATTGTGTCAAGTTTCAAAGAGCTAGCACAAACCGTGTTTGATTTAGAGTTTGAAATACATGTATCCCTATAGGAGAAAACAGAGTGAAACCTAAAAATGAAAACGGTTACTGCCAACGAACGGTTTAACCTAGAAGAAAGAAATTTGGTGAGCCAAGTGGTTTTGGTGTACTGATCATTATCTGAAAGAATCATCAAGATTGGGTGAAAAAATGTTGGCTGAGATTTCAGGCAACTCGTAGGTTTTTGGAAGCTTGGCAACCCCTTTTCATGAAAGTGAATTCGCCAGTCTCTGCATAGGGCTACATAAACACCAAACAAACCATAGAGACAGAACTTGAAACTGCTTTATTGTGTCAAGTATCAAAGAGCTAGCACAAACCGTGTTTGATTTAGAGTTCCAAATACATGTATCCCTATAGGAGAAAACAGATTGAAACCTAAAAATGAAAACGGTTACTGCAAACGAACGGTTTAATCTAGAAGAACGAAATTTGGTGAGCCAAGTGGTTTTGGTGTACTGATCATTACCTGAAGGAATCATCAAGATTGGGTGAAAAAATGAAGGCTGAGATTTCAGGAAACTCGCAGTTTTTTGGAAGCTTGGCAACCTCTTTCCATGAAAGTGATTTCGCCACTCTCTGCTTAGGGCTACATCAACAGCAAACAAACCATAGAGATAGAACTTTAATCTGCTTTATTGTGTCAAGTTTCAAAGAGGTACCACAAACTGTGTTCGATTTAGAGTTCCAAATACATGTATCCCTATAGGAGAAAACAGAGTGAAACCTAAAAATGAAAATGGTTACTGCCAACGAACGGTTTAACCTAGAAGAACGAAATTTGGTGAGCCAAGTGGTGTTGGTGTACTGATCATTACCTGAAAGAATCATCAAGATTGGGTGAAAAAATGTTGGCTGAGATTTCAGGGAACTCATAGTTTTTTGGAAGCTTGGCAACCCCTTTCCATGAAAGTGATTTTCGCCAGTCTCTGCTTAGGGCTACATCAACAGCAAACAAACCATAGAGATAGAACTTGAAACTGCTTTATTGTGTCAAGTTTCAAAGAGCTAGCACCAACCGTGTTTGATTTAGAGTTCGAAATACATGTATCCCTATAGGAGAAAACAGAGTGAAACCTAAAAATGAAAACGGTTACTGCAAACGAACGGTTTAACCTAGAAGAAAGAAATTTGGTGAGCCAAGTGGTTTTGGTGTACTGATCATTATCTGAAAGAATCATCAAGATTGGGTGAAAAAATGTTGGCTGAGATTTCAGGCAACTTGTACTTTTTTGGAAGCTTGGCAACCCCTTTCCATGTAAGTGATTCTCGCCAGTCTCTGCTTAGGGCTACATCAACACCAAACAAACCATAGAGACAGAACTTGAAACTGCTTTATTGTGTCAAGTATCAAAGAGCTAGCACAAACCGTGTTTGATTTAGAGTTCCAAATACATATATCCCTATTGGAGAAAACAGAGTGAAACCTAAAAATGAAAACGGTTACTACAAAAGAACGGTTTAACCTAGAAAAACGAAATTTGGTGAGCCAAGTGGCTTTGGTGTACTGATCATTACCTGAAGGAATCATCAAGATTGGGTGAAAAAGTGTTGGCTGAGATTTCAGGAAACTCGTAGTTTTTTGGAAGCTTGGCAACAACTTTCCATGAAAGTGATTTTCGCCAGTCTCTTCTTAGGGCTACATCAACAGCAAACAAACCATAGAGATAGAATTTGAAACTGCTTTATTGTGTCAAGTTTCAAAAACCTAGCACAAACCGTGTTTGATTTAGAGTTCCTAACACATGTACCCTATTGGAGAAAACAGAGTGAAACCTAAAAATGAAAACGGTTACTGCAAACGAACGGTTTAACGTAGAAGAACGAAATTTGGTGAGCCAAGTGGTTTTGGTGTACTGATCATTACCTGAAAGAATCATCAAGATTGGGTGAAAAAATGTTGGCTGAGTTTTCAGGCAACTCATAGTTTTTTGGAAGCTTGGCAACCCCTTTCCATGAAAGTGATTTTCACCAGTCTCTGATTAGGGCTACATCAACAGCAAACAAACCATAGAAATAGAACTTGAAACTGCTTTATTGTGTCAAGTTTCAAAGTGCTAGCACAAACCGTGTTTGATTTAGAGTTCCAAATACATGTATCCCTATAGGAGAAAACAGAGTGAAACCTAAAAATGTAAACGGTTACTACAAAAGAACGGTTTAACCTAGAAGAACGAAATTTGGTGAGCCAAGTGGTTTTGGTGTACTGACCATTACCTGAAAGAATCATCAAGATTGGGTGAAAAAATGTTGGCTGAGATTTCAGGCAACTCGTAGTTTTTTTGAAGTTTGGCAACCCATTTCCATGAAAGTGATTTTCGCCACTCTCTGCTTAGGGCTACATCAACAGCAAACAAACCATAGAGATAGAACTTTAGTCTGCTTTATTGTGTCAAGTTTCAAAGAGGTACCACAAACTGTGTTCGATTTAGAGTTCCAAATACATCTATCCCTATAGGAGAAAACAGAGTGAAACCTAAAAATGAAAACGGTTACTGCCAACGAACGGTTTAACCTAGAAGAACGAAATTTGGTGAGCCAAGTGGTGTTGGTGTACTGATCATTACCTGAAAGAATCATCAAGATTGGGTGAAAAAATGTTGGCTGAGATTTCAGGGAACTCGTAGTTGTTTGGAAGCTTGGCAACCCCTTTCCATGAAAGTGACTTTCGCCAATCTCTGCTTAGGGCTACATCAACAGCAAACAAACCATAGAGATAGAACTTGAAACTGCTTTATTGTGTCAAGTTTCAAAGAGCTAGCACAAACCGTGTTTGATTTAGAGTTCAAAACACATGTATCTCTATAGGAGAAAACAGAGTGAAACCTAAAAATGAACACGGTTACTACAAACGAACGGTTTAACCTAGAAGAACGAAATTTGGTGAGCCAAGTGGTTTTGGTGTACTCATCATTACCTGAAAGAATCATCAAGATTGGGTGAAAAAATGTTGGCTGAGATTTCAGGCAACTCGTAGTTTTTTTGAAGCTTGGAAACCCCTTTCCATGAAAGTGATTTTCGCCAGTCTCTGCTTTGGGCTACATCAACAGCAAACAAACTATAGAGATAGAACTTGAAACTGCTTTATTGTGTCAAGTTTCAAAGAGCTAGCACAAACCGTGTTTGATTTAGAGTTCCAAATACTTGTATCCCTATAGGAGAAAACAGAGTGAAACCTAAAAATGAAAACGGTTACTGCAAACGAACGGTTTAACCTAGAAGAACGAAATTTGGTGAGCCAAGTGGTTTTGGTGTACTGATCATTATCTGAAAGAATCATCAAGATTGGGTGAAAAAATGTTGGCTGAGATTTCAGGCAACTCGTAGTTTTTTGGAAGCTTGGCAACCCCTTTCCATGAAAGTGATTTTCGCCAGTCTCTGCTTAGGGCTACATCAACAGCAAACAAACCATAGAGATAGAACTTGAAACTGCTTTATTGTGTCAAGTTTCAAAGAGCTAGCACAAACCGTGTTTGATTTAGAGTTCGAAATACATGTATCCCTATAGGAGAAAACAGAGTGAAACCTAAAAATGAAAACGGTTACTGCAAACGAACGGTTTAACCTAGAAGAAAGAAATTTGGTGAGCCAAGTGGTTTTGGTGTACTGATCATTATCTGAAAGAATCATCAAGATTGGGTGAAAAAATGTTGGCTGAGATTTCAGGCAACTTGTAGTTTTTTGGAAGCTTGGCAACCCCTTTCCATGAAAGTGATATAGCCAGTCTCTGCTTAGGGCTACATCAACACCAAACAAACCATAGAGACAGAACTTGAAACTCCTTTATTGTGTCAAGTATCAAAGAGCTAGCACAAACCGTGTTTGATTTAGAGTTCCAAATACATATATCCCTATTGGAGAAAACAGAGTGAAACCTAAAAATGAAAACGGTTACTACAAAAGAACGGTTTAACCTAGAAAAACGAAATTTGGTGAGCCAAGTGGCTTTGGTGTACTGATCATTACCTGAAGGAATCATCAAGATTGGGTGAAAAAGTGTTGGCTGAGATTTCAGGAAACTCGTAGTTTTTTGGAAGCTTGGCAACAACTTTCCATGAATGTGATTTTCGCCAGTCTCTTCTTAGGGCTACATCAACAGCAAACAAACCATAGAGATAGAATTTGAAACTGCTTTATTGTGTCAAGTTTCAAAAACCTAGCACAAACCGTGTTTGATTTAGAGTTCCAAACACATGTACCCTATTGGAGAAAACAGAGTGAAACCTAAAAATGAAAACGGTTACTGCAAACGAACGGTTTAACGTAGAAGAACGAAATTTGGTGAGCCAAGTGGTTTTGGTGTACTGATCATTACCTGAAAGAATCATCAAGATTGGGTGAAAAAATGTTGGCTGAGTTTTCAGGCAACTCATAGTTTTTTGGAAGCTTGGCAACCCCTTTCCATGAAAGTGATTTTCACCAGTCTCTGCTTAGGGCTACATCAACAGCAAACAAACCATAGAAATAGAACTTGAAACTGCTTTATTGTGTCAAGTTTCAAAGTGCTAGCACAAACCGTGTTTGATTTAGAGTTCCAAATACATGTATCCCTATAGGAGAAAACAGAGTGAAACCTAAAAATGTAAACGGTTACTACAAAAGAACGGTTTAACCTAGAAGAACGAAATTTGGTGAGCCAAGTGGTTTTGGTGTACTGACCATTGAAAGAATCATCAAGATTGGGTGAAAAAATGTTGGCTGAGATTTCAGGCAACTCGTAGTTTTTTTGAAGTTTGGCAACCCATTTCCATGAAAGTGATTTTCGCCACTCTCTCCTTAGGGCTACATCAACAGCAAACAAACCATAGAGATAGAACTTGAAACTGCTTTATTGTGTCAAGTTTCAAAGAGCTACCACAAACCGTGTTCGATTTGAAGTTCCAAATACATGTATCCCTATAGGAGAAAACAGAGTGAAACCTAAAAATGAAAACGGTTACTGCCAACGAATGGTTTAACCTAGAAGAACGAAATTTGGTGAGCCAAGTGGATTTGGTGTACTGATCATTAACTGAAAGAATCATCATGATTGGGTGAAAAAATTTTGGCTGAGGTTTCAGGCAACTCGTATTTTTTTGGAAGCTTGGCAACCCCTTTCAATGAAAGTGATTTTCGCCAGTCTCTGCTTAGGGCTACATCAACAGCAAACAACCATGGAGATAGAACTTGAAACTGCTTTATTGTGTCAAGTTTCAAAGAGCTAGCACAAACCGTGTTTGATTTAGAGTTCCAAATACATGTATCCCTATAGGAGAAAACAGAGTGAAACCTAAAAATGAAAACGGTTACTGCAAACGAACGGTTTAACCTAGAAGAACGAAATTTGGTGAGCCAAGTGGTTTTGGTGTACTGATCATTATCTGAAAGAATCATCAAGATTGGGTGAAAAAATGTTGGCTGAGATTTCAGGCAACTCATAGTTTTTTGGAAGCTTGGCAACCCCTTTCCATGAAAGTGATTTTCACCAGTCTCTGCTTAGGGTACATCAACAGCAAACAAATCATAGAAATACAACTTGAAACTGCTTTATTGTGTCAAGTTTCAAAGTGCTAGCACAAACCGTGTTTGATTTAGAGTTCCAAATACATGTATCCCTATAGGAGAAAACAGAGTGAAACCTAAAAATGTAAACGGTTACTACAAAAGAACGGTTTAACCTAGAAGAACGAAATTTGGTGAGCCAAGTGGTTTTGGTGTACTGACCATTACCTGAAAGAATCATCAGGATTGCGTGAAAAAATGTTGGCTGAGATTTCAAGCAACTGGTAGTATTTTGGAAACTTGGCAACCCCTTTTCATGAAAGTGATTTTCGCCACTTTCTGCTTAGGGCTACAACAACAGCAAACAAACCATAGAGATAGAACTTGATACTGCTTTATTGTGTCAAGTTTCAAAGAGCTAGCACAAACCGTGTTTGATTTAGAGTTCCAAATACATGTATCCCTATAGGAGAAAACAGAGTGAAACCTAAAAATGAAAACGGTTACTGCCAACGAACGGTTTAACCTAGAAGAACGAAATTTGGTGAGCCAAGTGGTTTTGGTGTACTGATCATTACCTGACAGAATCATCAAGATTGGGTGAAAAAATGTTGGCTGAGATTTCAGGCAACTCGTAGTTTTTTGGAAGATTGGCAACCCCTTTCCATGAAAGTGATTTTCGCCACTCTCTGCTTAAGGGTATATCAACAGCAAACAAACCATAGAGATAGAACTTGAAACTGCTTTATTGTGTCAAGTTTCAAAGAGCTAGCACAAACCATGTTTGATTTAGAGTTTCAAATACATGTATCCCTATATGAGAACACAGAGTGAATCCTAAAAATGAAAACGGTTACTGCAAACGAACGATTTAAACTAGAAGAACAAAATGTGGTGAACCAAGTGGTTTTGGTGTACTGATCATTACCTGAAAGAATTATCAAGATTGGGTGAAAAAATGTTTTCTGAGATTTCTGGGTACTCGTAGGTTTTTGGAAGCTTGGCAACCCCTTTCCATGAAAGTGATTTTCACCAGTCTCTGCTTAGGGCTACATCAACAGCAAACAAACCATAGAGATAGAACTTGAAACTGCTTTATTGTGTCAAGTTTCAAAGAGGTAACACAAACCGTGTTATTTTTAGAGTTCCAAATACATGTATCCCTATAGGAGAAAACAGAGTGAAACCTAAAAATGAAAATGGTTACTTCAAACGAACGGTTTAGCCTAGAAGAACGAAATTTTGTGAGCCAAGTGGTTTTGGTGTACTGATCATTACCTGAAGGAATCATCAAGATTGGGTGAAAAAATATTGGCTGAGATTTCAGGAAACTCGCAGTTTTTTGGAAGCTTGGCAACCCCTTTCCATGAAAGGGATTTTCGCCTCTCTCTGCTTAGGGCTACATCAACAGCAAACAAACCATAGAGATAGAACTTGAATCTGCTTTATTGTGTCAAGTTTCAAAGAGCTAGCACAAACCGTGTTTTATTTAGAGTTCCAAATACATGTATCCCTATAGGAGAAAACAGAGTGAAACCTAAAAATGAAAACGGTTACTGCCAACGAACGGTTTAACCTAGAAGAACGAAATTTGGTGAGCCAAGTGGTTTTGGTGTACTGATCATTACCTGAAAGAATCATCAAGATTGGGTGAAAAAATGTTGGTTGAGATTTCAGGAAACTCATAGTTTTTTGGAAGCTTGGCAACCCCTTTCCATGAAAGTGATTTTCGCCACTCTCTGCTTAAGGCTACATCAACAGCAAACAAACCATAGAGATAGAACTTGAAACTGCTTTATTGTGTCAAGTTTCAAAGAGCTAGCACAAACCGTGTTTGATTTAGAGTTTCAAATACATGTATCCCTATATGAGAACACAGAGTGAATCCTAAAAATGAAAACGGTTACTGCAAACGAACGATTTAAACTAGAAGAACAAAATGTGGTGAACCAAGTGGTTTTGGTGTACTGATCATTACCTGAAAGAATTATCAAGATTGGGTGAAAAAATGTTTTCTGAGATTTCAGGGTACTCGTAGGTTTTTGGAAGCTTGGCAACCCCTTTCCATGAAAGTGATTTTCACCAGTCTCTGCTTAGGGCTACATCAACAGCAAACAAACCATGGAGACAGAACTTGAAACTGCTTTATTGTGTCAAGTTTCAAAGAGCTAGCACAAACCGTGATTGATTTAGAGTTCGAAATACATGTATCCCAATAGGCGAAAACAGAGTGAAACATAAAAATGAAAACGGTTACTGCAAACGAACGGTTTAACCTAGAAGAACGAAATTTGGTGAGCCACGTGGTTTTGGTGTATTGATCATTACCTGAAGGAATCATCAAGATTGGGTGAAAAAATGTTGGCTGAGATTTCAGGAAACTCGCAGTTTTTTGGAAGCTTGGCAACCCCTTTCCATGAAAGGGATTTTCGCCACTCTCTGCTTAGGGCTACATCAACAGCAAACAAACCTTAGAGATAGAACTTGAATCTGCTTTATTGTGTCAAGTTTCAAAGAGCTAGCACAAACCGTGTTTGATTTAGAGTTCCAAATACATGTATCCCTATAGGAGAAAACAGAGTGAAACCTAAAAATGAAAACGGTTACTGCCAACGAACGGTTTAACCTAGAAGAACGAAATTTGGTGAGCCAAGTGGTTTTGGTGTACTGATCATTACCTGAAAGAATCATCAAGATTGGGTGAAAAAATGTTGGTTGAGATTTCAGGAAACTCATAGTTTTTTGGAATCTTGGCAACCCCTTTCCATGAAAGTGATTTTCACCAGTCTCTGCTTAGGGCTACATCAACAGCAAACAAACCATAGAGATAGAACTTGAAACTGCTTTATTGTGTCAAGTTTCAAAGTGCTAGCACAAACCGTGTTTGATTTAGAGTTCCAAATACATGTATCCCTATAGGAGAAAACAGAGTGAAACCTAAAAATGAAAACGGTTACAACAGAAGAACGGTTTAACCTGGAAGAACGAAGTATGGTGAGCCAAGTGGTTTTGGTGTACTGATCATTACCTGAAAGAATCATCAAGATTGGGTGAAAAAATGTTGGCTGAGATTTCAGGCAACTGGTAGTTTTTTGGAAGCTTGGCAACCCCTTTTCATGAAAGTGATTTTCGCCACTCTCTGCTTAGGGCTACAACAACAGCAAACAAACCAAAGAGATAGAACTTGAAACTGCTTTATTGTGTCAAGTTTCAAAGAGCTAGCACAAACCGTGTTTGATTAGAGTTCCAAATACATGTATTTCTATAGGAGAAAACAGAGTGAAACCTAAAAATGAAAACGGTTACTGCAAACGAACAGTTTAACCTAGAAGAACGAAATTTGTTGAGCCAAGTGGTTTTGGTGTACTGATCATTACCTGAAAGAATCATCAAGTTTGGGTGAAAAAATGTTGGCTGAGATTTCAGGCAACTTTTAGTTTTTTGGAAACTTGGCAACCCGTTTCCATGAAAGTGATTTTCGCCAGTCTCTGCTTTGGGCTACATCAACAGCAAACAAACCATAGAGATAGAACTTGAAACTGCTTTATTGTGTCAAGTTTCAAAGAGCTAGCACAAACCGTGTTTGATTTAGAGTTCCAAATACATGTATCCCTATAGGAGAAAACAGAGTGAAACCTAAAAATGAAAACGGTTACTGCAAACGAACGGTTTAACCTAGAAGAACGAAATTTGGTGAGCCAAGTGTTTTTGGTGTACTGATCATTACCTGAAAGAATCATCAAGATTGGGTGAAAAAAATGTTGGCTGAGATTTCAGGCAACTCGTAGTTTTTTGGAAGCTTGGCAACCCCTTTCCATGAAAGTGATTTTCACCAGTCTCTGCTTAGGGCTACATCAACAGCAAACAAATCATAGAAATAGAACTTGAAACTGCTTTATTGTGTCAAGTTTCAAAGTGCTAGCACAAACCGTGTTTGATTTAGAGTTCCAAATACATGTATCCCTATAGGAGAAAACAGAGTGAAACCTAAAAATGTAAACGGTTACTACAAAAGAACGGTTTAACCTAGAAGAACGAAATTTGGTGAGCCAAGTGGTTTTGGTGTACTGACCATTACCTGAAAGAATCATCAGGATTGGGTGAAAAAATGTTGGCTGAGATTTCAAGCAACTGGTAGTATTTTGGAAACTTGGCAACCCCTTTTCATGAAAGTGATTTTCGCCACTCTCTGCTTAGGGCTACAACAACAGCAAACAAACCATAGAGATAGAACTTGAAACTGCTTTATTGTGTCAAGTTTCAAAGAGCTAGCACAAACCGTGTTTGATTTAGAGTTCCAAATACATGTATCCCTATAGGAGAAAACAGAGTGAAACCTAAAAATGAAAACGGTTACTGCCAACGAACGGTTTAACCTAGAAGAACGAAATTTGGTGAGCCAAGTGGTTTTGGTGTACTGATCATTACCTGACAGAATCATCAAGATTGGGTGAAAAAATGTTGGCTGAGATTTCAGGCAACTCGTAGTTTTTTGGAAGATTGGCAACCCCTTTCCATGAAAGTGATTTTCGCCACTCTCTGCTTAAGGCTATATCAACAGCAAACAAACCATAGAGATAGAACTTGAAACTGCTTTATTGTGTCAAGTTTCAAAGAGCTAGCACAAACCATGTTTGATTTAGAGTTTCAAATACATGTATCCCTATATGAGAACACAGAGTGAATCCTAAAAATGAAAACGGTTACTGCAAACGAACGATTTAAACTAGAAGAACAAAATGTGGTGAACCAAGTGGTTTTGGTGTACTGATCATTACCTGAAAGAATTATCAAGATTGGGTGAAAAAATGTTTTCTGAGATTTCAGGGTACTCGTAGGTTTTTGGAAGCTTGGCAACCCCTTTCCATGAAAGTGATTTTCACCAGTCTCTGCTTAGGGCTACATCAACAGCAAACAAACCATAGAGATAGAACTTGAAACTGCTTTATTGTGTCAAGTTTCAAAGAGGTAGCACAAACCGTGTTATTTTTAGAGTTCCAAATACATGTATCCCTATAGGAGAAAACAGAGTGAAACCTAAAAATGAAAACGGTTACTTCAAACGAACGGTTTAGCCTAGAAGAACGAAATTTTGTGAGCCAAGTGGTTTTGGTGTACTGATCATTACCTGAAGGAATCATCAAGATTGGGTGAAAAAATGTTGGCTGAGATTTCAGGAAACTCGCAGTTTTTTGGAAGCTTGGCAACCCCTTTCCATGAAAGGGATTTTCGCCACTCTCTGCTTAGGGCTACATCAACAGCAAACAAACCATAGAGATAGAACTTGAAACTGCTTTATTGTGTCAAGTTTCAAAGAGCTAGCACAAACCGTGTTTGATTTAGAGTTTCAAATACATGTATCCCTATATGAGAACACAGAGTGAATCCTAAAAATGAAAACGGTTACTGCAAACGAACGATTTAAACTAGAAGAACAAAATGTGGTGAACCAAGTGGTTTTGGTGTACTGATCATTACCTGAAAGAATTATCAAGATTGGGTGAAAAAATGTTTTCTGAGATTTCAGGGTACTCGTAGGTTTTTGGAAGCTTGGCAACCCCTTTCCATGAAAGTGATTTTCACCAGTCTCTGCTTAGGGCTACATCAACAGCAAACAAACCATAGAGATAGAACTTGAAACTGCTTTATTGTGTCAAGTTTCAAAGAGGTATCACAAACCGTGTTTGTTTTAGAGTTCCAAATACATGTATCCCTATAGGAGAAAACAGAGTGAAACCTAAAAATGAAAACGGTTACTTCAAACGAACGGTTTAGCCTGGAAGAACGAAATTTGGTTTGCCAAGTGGTTTTGGTGTACTGATCATTACCTGAAGGAATCATCAAGATTGGGTGAAAAAATGTTGGCTGAGATTTCAGGAAACTCGCAGTTTTTTGGAAGCTTGGCAACCCCTTTCCATGAAAGGGATTTTCGCCACTCTCTGCTTAGGGCTACATCAACAGCAAACAAACCTTAGAGATAGAACTTGAATCTGCTTTATTGTGTCAAGTTTCAAAGAGCTAGCACAAACCGTGTTTTATTTAGAGTTCCAAATACATGTATCCCTATAGGAGAAAACAGAGTGAAACCTAAAAATGAAAACGGTTACTGCCAACGAACGGTTTAACCTAGAAGAACGAAATTTGGTGAGCCAAGTGGTTTTGGTGTACTGATCATTACCTGAAAGAATCATCAAGATTGGGTGAAAAAATGTTGGCTGAGATTTCAGGCAACTCGTAGTTTTTTGGAAGCTTCGCAACCCCTTTTCATGAAAGTGATTTTCGCCACTCTCTGCTTAGGGCTACAACAACAGCAAACAAACCAAAGAGATCGAACTTGAAACTGCTTTATTGTGTCAAGTTTCAAAGAGATAGCACAAACCGTGTTTGATTTAGAGTTCCAAATACATGTATCCCTATAGGAGAAAACAGAGTGAAACCTAAAAATGAAAACGGTTACTGCAAACGAACAGTTTAACCTAGAAGAACGAAATTTGTTGAGCCAAGTGGTTTTGGTGTACTGATCATTACCTGAAAGAATCATCAAGTTTGGGTGAAAAAATATTGGCTGAGATTTCAGGCAACTCTTAGTTTTTTGGAAGCTTGGCAACCCGTTTCCATGAAAGTGATTTTCGCCAGTCTCTGCTTTGGGCTACATCAACAGCAAACAAAACATAGAGATAGAACTTGAAACTGCTTTATTGTGTCAAGTTTCAAAGAGCTAGCACAAACCGTGTTTGATTTAGAGTTCCAAATACATGTATCCCTATAGGAGAAAACAGAGTGAAACCTAAAAATGAAAACGGTTACTGCAAACAAACGGTTTAACCTAGAAGAACGAAATTTGGTGAGCCAAGTGTTTTTGGTGTACTGATCATTATCTGAAAGAATCATCAAGATTGGGTGAAAAAATGTTGGCTGAGATTTCAGGCAACTCGTAGTTTTTTGGAAGCTTGGCAACCCCTTTCCATGAAAGTGATTTTCGCCAGTCTCTGCTTAGGGCTACATCAACAGCAAACAAACCATAGAGATAGAACTTGAAACTGCTTTATTGTGTCAAGTATCAAAGAGCTAGCACAAACCGTGTTTGATTTAGAGTTCCTAATACATGTATCCCTATAGGAGAAAACAGAGTGAAACCTAAAAATGAAAACGGTTACTGCAAACGAACGTTTTAACCTAGAAGAACGAAATTTGGTGAGCCAAGTGGTTTTGGTGTACTGATCATTACCTGAAAGAATCATCAAGATTGGGTGAAAAAATGTTGTCTGAGATTTCAGGCAACTCATAGTTTTTTGGAAGCTTGGCAACCCCTTTCCATGAAAGTGATTTTCGCCAGTCTCTGCTTAGGGCTACATCAACAGCAAACAAACCATAGAGATAGAACTTGAAACTGCTTCATTGTGTCAAGTATCAAAGAGCTAGTACAAACCGTGTTTGATTTAGAGTTCCAAATACATGTATTTCTATAGGAGAAAACAGAGTGAAACCTAAAAATGAAAACGGTTACTGCAAACGAACAGTTTAACCTAGAAGAACGAAATTTGGTGAGCCAAGTGGTTTTGGTGTACTGATCATTACCTGAAAGAATCATCAAGATTGGGTGAAAAAATGTTGGCTGAGATTTCAGGCAACTCGTAGTTTTTTTGAAGCTTGGCAACCCCTTTCCATGAAAGTGATTTTCGCCAGTCTCTGCTTTGGGCTACATCAACAGCAAACAAACTATAGAGATAGAACTTGAAACTGCTTTATTGTGTCAAGTTTCAAAGAGCTAGCACAAACCGTGTTTGATTTAGAGTTCCAAATACTTGTATTCCTATAGGAGAAAACAGAGTGAAACCTAAAAATGAAAACGGTTACTGCCAACGAACGGTTTAACCTAGAAGAACGAAATTTGGTGATCCAAGTGGTTTTGGTGTACTGATCATTATCTGAAAGAATCATCAAGATTGGGTGAAAAAATGTTGGCTGAGATTTCAGGCAACTCATAGTTTTTTGGAAGCTTGGCAACCCCTTTCCATGAAAGTGATTTTCACCAGTCTCTGCTTAGGGCTACATCAACAGCAAACAAATCATAGAAATAGAACTTGAAACTGCTTTATTGTGTCAAGTTTCAAAGTGCTAGCACAAACCGTGTTTGATTTAGAGTTCCAAATACATGTATCCCTATAGGAGAAAACAGAGTGAAACCTAAAAATGTAAACGGTTACTACAAAAGAACGGTTTAACCTAGAAGAACGAAATTTGGTGAGCCAAGTGGTTTTGGTGTACTGACCATTACCTGAAAGAATCATCAGGATTGGGTGAAAAAATGTTGGCTGAGATTTCAAGCAACTGGTAGTATTTTGGAAACTTGGCAACCCCTTTTCATGAAAGTGATTTTCGCCACTCTCTGCTTAGGGCTACAACAACAGCAAACAAACCATAGAGATAGAACTTGAAACTGCTTCATTGTGTCAAGTTTCAAAGAGCTAGCACAAACCGTGTTTGATTTAGAGTTCCAAATACATGTATCCCTATAGGAGAAAACAGAGTGAAACCTAAAAATGAAAACGGTTACTGCCAACGAACGGTTTAACCTAGAAGAACGAAATTTGGTGAGCCAAGTGGTTTTGGTGTACTGATCATTACCTGACAGAATCATCAAGATTGGGTGAAAAAATGTTGGCTGAGATTTCAGGCAACTCGTAGTTTTTTGGAAGATTGGCAACCCCTTTCCATGAAAGTGATTTTCGCCACTCTCTGCTTAAGGCTATATCAACAGCAAACAAACCATAGAGATAGAACTTGAAACTGCTTTATTGTGTCAAGTTTCAAAGAGCTAGCACAAACCATGTTTGATTTAGAGTTTCAAATACATGTATCCCTATATGAGAACACAGAGTGAATCCTAAAAATGAAAACGGTTACTGCAAACGAACGATTTAAACTAGAAGAACAAAATGTGGTGAACCAAGTGGTTTTGGTGTACTGATCATTACCTGAAAGAATTATCAAGATTGGGTGAAAAAATGTTTTCTGAGATTTCAGGGTACTCGTAGGTTTTTGGAAGCTTGGCAACCCCTTTCCATGAAAGTGATTTTCACCAGTCTCTGCTTAGGGCTACATCAACAGCAAACAAACCATAGAGATAGAACTTGAAACTGCTTTATTGTGTCAAGTTTCAAAGAGGTAGCACAAACCGTGTTATTTTTAGAGTTCCAAATACATGTATCCCTATAGGAGAAAACAGAGTGAAACCTAAAAATGAAAACGGTTACTTCAAACGAACGGTTTAGCCTAGAAGAACGAAATTTTGTGAGCCAAGTGGTTTTGGTGTACTGATCATTACCTGAAGGAATCATCAAGATTGGGTGAAAAAATGTTGGCTGAGATTTCAGGAAACTCGCAGTTTTTTGGAAGCTTGGCAACCCCTTTCCATGAAAGGGATTTTCGCCACTCTCTGCTTAGGGCTACATCAACAGCAAACAAACCATAGAGATAGAACTTGAATCTGCTTTATTGTGTCAAGTTTCAAAGAGCTAGCACAAACCGTGTTTTATTTAGAGTTCCAAATACATGTATCCCTATAGGAGAAAACAGAGTGAAACCTAAAAATGAAAACGGTTACTGCCAACGAACGGATTAACCTAGAAGAACGAAATTTGGTGAGCCAAGTGGTTTTGGTGTACTGATCATTACCTGAAAGAATCATCAAGATTGGGTGAAAAAATGTTGGTTGAGATTTCAGGAAACTCATAGTTTTTTGGAAGCTTGGCAACCCCTTTCCATGAAAGTGATTTTCGCCACTCTCTGCTTAAGGCTACATCAACAGCAAACAAACCATAGAGATAGAACTTGAAACTGCTTTATTGTGTCAAGTTTCAAAGAGCTAGCACAAACCGTGTTTGATTTAGAGTTTCAAATACATGTATCCCTATATGAGAACACAGAGTGAATCCTAAAAATGAAAACGGTTACTGCAAACGAACGATTTAAACTAGAAGAACAAAATGTGGTGAACCAAGTGGTTTTGGTGTACTGATCATTACCTGAAAGAATTATCAAGATTGGGTGAAAAAATGTTTTCTGAGATTTCAGGGTACTCGTAGGTTTTTGGAAGCTTGGCAACCCCTTTCCATGAAAGTGATTTTCACCAGTCTCTGCTTAGGGCTACATCAACAGCAAACAAACCATAGAGATAGAACTTGAAACTGCTTTATTGTGTCAAGTTTCAAAGAGGTATCACAAACCGTGTTTGTTTTAGAGTTCCAAATACATGTATCCCTATAGGAGAAAACAGAGTGAAACCTAAAAATGAAAACGGTTACTTCAAACGAACGGTTTAGCCTGGAAGAACGAAATTTGGTTTGCCAAGTGGTTTTGGTGTACTGATCATTACCTGAAGGAATCATCAAGATTGGGTGAAAAAATGTTGGCTGAGATTTCAGGAAACTCGCAGTTTTTTGGAAGCTTGGCAACCCCTTTCCATGAAAGGGATTTTCGCCACTCTCTGCTTAGGGCTACATCAACAGCAAACAAACCTTAGAGATAGAACTTGAATCTGCTTTATTGTGTCAAGTTTCAAAGAGCTAGCACAAACCGTGTTTTATTTAGAGTTCCAAATACATGTATCCCTATAGGAGAAAACAGAGTGAAACCTAAAAATGAAAACGGTTACTGCCAACGAACGGTTTAACCTAGAAGAACGAAATTTGGTGAGCCAAGTGGTTTTGGTGTACTGATCATTACCTGAAAGAATCATCAAGATTGGGTGAAAAAATGTTGGTTGAGATTTCAGGAAACTCATAGTTTTTTGGAAGCTTGGCAACCCCTTTCCATGAAAGTGATTTTCACCAGTCTCTGCTTAGGGCTACATCAACAGCAAACAAACCATAGAGATAGAACTTGAAACTGCTTTATTGTGTCAAGTTTCAAAGTGCTAGCACAAACCGTGTTTGATTTAGAGTTCCAAATACATGTATCCCTATAGGAGAAAACAGAGTGAAACCTAAAAATGAAAACGGTTACAACAAAAGAACGGTTTAACCTGGAAGAACGAAGTATGGTGAGCCAAGTGGTTTTGGTGTACTGATCATTACCTGAAAGAATCATCAAGATTGGGTGAAAAAATGTTGGCTGAGATTTCAGGCAACTGGTAGTTTTTTGGAAGCTTGGCAACCCCTTTTCATGAAAGTGATTTTCGCCACTCTCTGCTTAGGGCTACAACAACAGCAAACAAACCAAAGAGATAGAACTTGAAACTGCTTTATTGTTTCAAGTTTCAAAGAGCTAGCACAAACCGTGTTTGATTTAGAGTTCCAAATACATGTATTTCTATAGGAGAAAACAGAGTGAAACCTAAAAATGAAAACGGTTACTGCAAACGAACAGTTTAACCTAGAAGAACGAAATTTGTTGAGCCAAGTGGTTTTGGTGTACTGATCATTACCTGAAAGAATCATCAAGTTTGGGTGAAAAAATGTTGGCTGAGATTTCAGGCAACTCTTAGTTTTTTGGAAACTTGGCAACCCGTTTCCATGAAAGTGATTTTCGCCAGTCTCTGCTTAGGGCTACATCAACAGCAAACAAACCATAGAGATAGAACTTGAAACTGCTTCATTGTGTCAAGTATCAAAGAGCTAGTACAAACCGTGTTTGATTTAGAGTTCCAAATACATGTATTTCTATAGGAGAAAACAGAGTGAAACCTAAAAATGAAAACGGTTACTGCAAACGAACAGTTTAACCTAGAAGAACGAAATTTGGTGAGCCAAGTGGTTTTGGTGTACTTATCATTACCTGAAAGAATCATCAAGATTGGGTGAAAAAATGTTGGCTGAGATTTCAGGCAACTCGTAGTTTTTTGGAAGCTTCGCAACCCCTTTTCATGAAAGTGATTTTCGCCACTCTCTGCTTAGGGCTACAACAACAGCAAACAAACCAAAGAGATAGAACTTGAAACTGCTTTATTGTGTCAAGTTTCAAAGAGATAGCACAAACCGTGTTTGATTTAGAGTTCCAAATACATGTATCCCTATAGGAGAAAACAGAGTGAAACCTAAAAATGAAAACGGTTACTGCAAACGAACAGTTTAACCTAGAAGAACGAAATTTGTTGAGCCAAGTGGTTTTGGTGTACTGATCATTACCTGAAAGAATCATCAAGTTTGGGTGAAAAAATGTTGGCTGAGATTTCAGGCAACTCTTAGTTTTTTGGAAGCTTGGCAACCCGTTTCCATGAAAGTGATTTTCGCCAGTCTCTGCTTTGGGCTACATCAACAGCAAACAAAACATAGAGATAGAACTTGAAACTGCTTTATTGTGTCAAGTTTCAAAGAGCTAGCACAAACCGTGTTTGATTTAGAGTTCCAAATACATGTATCCCTATAGGAGAAAACAGAGTGAAACCTAAAAATGAAAACGGTTACTGCAAACAAACGGTTTAACCTAGAAGAACGAAATTTGGTGAGCCAAGTGTTTTTGGTGTACTGATCATTATCTGAAAGAATCATCAAGATTGGGTGAAAAAATGTTGGCTGAGATTTCAGGCAACTCGTAGTTTTTTGGAAGATTGGCAACCCCTTTCCATGAAAGTGATTTTCGCCACTCTCTGCTTAAGGCTATATCAACAGCAAACAAACCATAGAGATAGAACTTGAAACTGCTTTATTGTGTCAAGTTTCAAAGAGCTAGCACAAACCATGTTTGATTTAGAGTTTCAAATACATGTATCCCTATATGAGAACACAGAGTGAATCCTAAAAATGAAAACGGTTACTGCAAACGAACGATTTAAACTAGAAGAACAAAATGTGGTGAACCAAGTGGTTTTGGTGTACTGATCATTACCTGAAAGAATTATCAAGATTGGGTGAAAAAATGTTTTCTGAGATTTCAGGGTACTCGTAGGTTTTTGGAAGCTTGGCAACCCCTTTCCATGAAAGTGATTTTCACCAGTCTCTGCTTAGGGCTACATCAACAGCAAACAAACCATAGAGATAGAACTTGAAACTGCTTTATTGTGTCAAGTTTCAAAGAGGTAGCACAAACCGTGTTATTTTTAGAGTTCCAAATACATGTATCCCTATAGGAGAAAACAGAGTGAAACCTAAAAATGAAAACGGTTACTTCAAACGAACGGTTTAGCCTAGAAGAACGAAATTTTGTGAGCCAAGTGGTTTTGGTGTACTGATCATTACCTGAAGGAATCATCAAGATTGGGTGAAAAAATGTTGGCTGAGATTTCAGGAAACTCGCAGTTTTTTGGAAGCTTGGCAACCCCTTTCCATGAAAGGGATTTTCGCCACTCTCTGCTTAGGGCTACATCAACAGCAAACAAACCATAGAGATAGAACTTGAATCTGCTTTATTGTGTCAAGTTTCAAAGAGCTAGCACAAACCGTGTTTTATTTAGAGTTCCAAATACATGTATCCCTATAGGAGAAAACAGAGTGAAACCTAAAAATGAAAACGGTTACTGCCAACGAACGGATTAACCTAGAAGAACGAAATTTGGTGAGCCAAGTGGTTTTGGTGTACTGATCATTACCTGAAAGAATCATCAAGATTGGGTGAAAAAATGTTGGTTGAGATTTCAGGAAACTCATAGTTTTTTGGAAGCTTGGCAACCCCTTTCCATGAAAGTGATTTTCGCCACTCTCTGCTTAAGGCTACATCAACAGCAAACAAACCATAGAGATAGAACTTGAAACTGCTTTATTGTGTCAAGTTTCAAAGAGCTAGCACAAACCGTGTTTGATTTAGAGTTTCAAATACATGTATCCCTATATGAGAACACAGAGTGAATCCTAAAAATGAAAACGGTTACTGCAAACGAACGATTTAAACTAGAAGAACAAAATGTGGTGAACCAAGTGGTTTTGGTGTACTGATCATTACCTGAAAGAATTATCAAGATTGGGTGAAAAAATGTTTTCTGAGATTTCAGGGTACTCGTAGGTTTTTGGAAGCTTGGCAACCCCTTTCCATGAAAGTGATTTTCACCAGTCTCTGCTTAGGGCTACATCAACAGCAAACAAACCATAGAGATAGAACTTGAAACTGCTTTATTGTGTCAAGTTTCAAAGAGGTATCACAAACCGTGTTTGTTTTAGAGTTCCAAATACATGTATCCCTATAGGAGAAAACAGAGTGAAACCTAAAAATGAAAACGGTTACTTCAAACGAACGGTTTAGCCTGGAAGAACGAAATTTGGTTTGCCAAGTGGTTTTGGTGTACTGATCATTACCTGAAGGAATCATCAAGATTGGGTGAAAAAATGTTGGCTGAGATTTCAGGAAACTCGCAGTTTTTTGGAAGCTTGGCAACCCCTTTCCATGAAAGGGATTTTCGCCACTCTCTGCTTAGGGCTACATCAACAGCAAACAAACCTTAGAGATAGAACTTGAATCTGCTTTATTGTGTCAAGTTTCAAAGAGCTAGCACAAACCGTGTTTTATTTAGAGTTCCAAATACATGTATCCCTATAGGAGAAAACAGAGTGAAACCTAAAAATGAAAACGGTTACTGCCAACGAACGGTTTAACCTAGAAGAACGAAATTTGGTGAGCCAAGTGGTTTTGGTGTACTGATCATTACCTGAAAGAATCATCAAGATTGGGTGAAAAAATGTTGGTTGAGATTTCAGGAAACTCATAGTTTTTTGGAAGCTTGGCAACCCCTTTCCATGAAAGTGATTTTCACCAGTCTCTGCTTAGGGCTACATCAACAGCAAACAAACCATAGAGATAGAACTTGAAACTGCTTTATTGTGTCAAGTTTCAAAGTGCTAGCACAAACCGTGTTTGATTTAGAGTTCCAAATACATGTATCCCTATAGGAGAAAACAGAGTGAAACCTAAAAATGAAAACGGTTACAACAAAAGAACGGTTTAACCTGGAAGAACGAAGTATGGTGAGCCAAGTGGTTTTGGTGTACTGATCATTACCTGAAAGAATCATCAAGATTGGGTGAAAAAATGTTGGCTGAGATTTCAGGCAACTGGTAGTTTTTTGGAAGCTTGGCAACCCCTTTTCATGAAAGTGATTTTCGCCACTCTCTGCTTAGGGCTACAACAACAGCAAACAAACCAAAGAGATAGAACTTGAAACTGCTTTATTGTGTCAAGTTTCAAAGAGCTAGCACAAACCGTGTTTGATTTAGAGTTCCAAATACATGTATTTCTATAGGAGAAAACAGAGTGAAACCTAAAAATGAAAACGGTTACTGCAAACGAACAGTTTAACCTAGAAGAACGAAATTTGTTGAGCCAAGTGGTTTTGGTGTACTGATCATTACCTGAAAGAATCATCAAGTTTGGGTGAAAAAATGTTGGCTGAGATTTCAGGCAACTCTTAGTTTTTTGGAAACTTGGCAACCCGTTTCCATGAAAGTGATTTTCGCCAGTCTCTGCTTTGGGCTACATCAACAGCAAACAAACCATAGAGATAGAACTTGAAACTGCTTTATTGTGTCAAGTTTCAAAGAGCTAGCACAAACCGTGTTTGATTTAGAGTTCCAAATACATGTATCCCTATAGGAGAAAACAGAGTGAAACCTAAAAATGAAAACGGTTACTGCAAACGAACGGTTTAACCTAGAAGAACGAAATTTGGTGAGCCAAGTGTTTTTGGTGTACTGATCATTACCTGAAAGAATCATCAAGATTGGGTGAAAAAATGTTGGCTGAGATTTCAGGCAACTCGTAGTTTTTTGGAAGCTTGGCAACCCCTTTCCATGAAAGTGATTTTCGCCAGTCTCTGCTTAGGGCTACATCAACAGCAAACAAACCATAGAGATAGAACTTGAAACTGCTTCATTGTGTCAAGTATCAAAGAGCTAGTACAAACCGTGTTTGATTTAGAGTTCCAAATACATGTATTTCTATAGGAGAAAACAGAGTGAAACCTAAAAATGAAAACGGTTACTGCAAACGAACAGTTTAACCTAGAAGAACGAAATTTGGTGAGCCAAGTGGTTTTGGTGTACTTATCATTACCTGAAAGAATCATCAAGATTGGGTGAAAAAATGTTGGCTGAGATTTCAGGCAACTCGTAGTTTTTTGGAAGCTTCGCAACCCCTTTTCATGAAAGTGATTTTCGCCACTCTCTGCTTAGGGCTACAACAACAGCAAACAAACCAAAGAGATAGAACTTGAAACTGCTTTATTGTGTCAAGTTTCAAAGAGATAGCACAAACCGTGTTTGATTTAGAGTTCCAAATACATGTATCCCTATAGGAGAAAACAGAGTGAAACCTAAAAATGAAAACGGTTACTGCAAACGAACAGTTTAACCTAGAAGAACGAAATTTGTTGAGCCAAGTGGTTTTGGTGTACTGATCATTACCTGAAAGAATCATCAAGTTTGGGTGAAAAAATGTTGGCTGAGATTTCAGGCAACTCTTAGTTTTTTGGAAGCTTGGCAACCCGTTTCCATGAAAGTGATTTTCGCCAGTCTCTGCTTTGGGCTACATCAACAGCAAACAAAACATAGAGATAGAACTTGAAACTGCTTTATTGTGTCAAGTTTCAAAGAGCTAGCACAAACCGTGTTTGATTTAGAGTTCCAAATACATGTATCCCTATAGGAGAAAACAGAGTGAAACCTAAAAATGAAAACGGTTACTGCAAACAAACGGTTTAACCTAGAAGAACGAAATTTGGTGAGCCAAGTGTTTTTGGTGTACTGATCATTATCTGAAAGAATCATCAAGATTGGGTGAAAAAATGTTGGCTGAGATTTCAGGCAACTCGTAGTTTTTTGGAAGCTTGGCAACCCCTTTCCATGAAAGTGATTTTCGCCAGTCTCTGCTTAGGGCTACATCAACAGCAAACAAACCATAGAGATAGAACTTGAAACTGCTTTATTGTGTCAAGTATCAAAGAGCTAGCACAAACCGTGTTTGATTTAGAGTTCCTAATACATGTATCCCTATAGGAGAAAACAGAGTGAAACCTAAAAATTAAAACGGTTACTGCAAACGAACGTTTTAACCTAGAAGAACGAAATTTGGTGAGCCAAGTGGTTTTGGTGTACTGATCATTACCTGAAAGAATCATCAAGATTGGGTGAAAAAATGTTGTCTGAGATTTCAGGCAACTCATAGTTTTTTGGAAGCTTGGCAACCCCTTTCCATGAAAGTGATTTTCGCCAGTCTCTGCTTAGGGCTACATCAACAGCAAACAAACCATAGAGATAGAACTTGAAACTGCTTCATTGTGTCAAGTATCAAAGAGCTAGCACAAACCGTGTTTGATTTAGAGTTCCAAATACATGTATTTCTATAGGAGAAAACAGAGTGAAACCTAAAAATGAAAACGGTTACTGCAAACGAACAGTTTAACCTAGAAGAACGAAATTTGGTGAGCCAAGTGGTTTTGGTGTACTGATCATTACCTGAAAGAATCATCAAGTTTGGGTGAAAAAATGTTGGCTGAGATTTCAGACAACTTGTAATTTTTTGGAAGCTTGGCAACCCGTTTCCATGAAAGTGATTTTCGCCAGTCTCTGCTTTGGGCTACATCAACAGCAAACAAACCATAGAGATAGAACTTGAAACTGCTTTATTGTGTCAAGTTTCAAAGAGCTAGCACAAACCGTGTTTGATTTAGAGTTCCAAATACATGTATCCCTATAGGAGAAAACACAGTGAAACCTAAAAATGAAAACGGTTACTGCAAACGAACGGTTTAACCTAGAAGAACGAAATTTGGTGAGCCAAGTGTTTTTGGTGTACTGATCATTATCTGAAAGAATCATCAAGATTGGGTGAAAAAATGTTGGCTGAGATTTCAGGCAACTCGTAGTTTTTTGGAAGCTTGGCAACCCCTTTCCATGAAAGTGATTTTCGCCAGTCTCTGCTTAGGGCTACATCAACAGCAAACAAACCATAGAGATAGAACTTGAAACTGCTTCATTGTGTCAAGTATCAAAGAGCTAGCACAAACCGTGTTTGATTTAGAGTTCCTAATACATGTATCCCTATAGGAGAAAACAGAGTGAAACCTAAAAATGAAAACGGTTACTGCAAACGAACGTTTTAACCTAGAAGAACGAAATTTGGTGAGCCAAGTGGTTTTGGTGTACTGATCATTACCTGAAAGAATCATCAAGATTGGGTGAAAAAATGTTGTCTGAGATTTCAGGCAACTCATAGTTTTTTGGAAGCTTGGCAACCCCTTTCCATGAAAGTGATTTTCGCCACTCTCTGCTTAGGGCTACATCAACAGCAAACAAACCATAGAGATAGAACTTGAAACTGCTTCATTGTGTCAAGTATCAAAGAGCTAGCACAAACCGTGTTTGATTTAGAGTTCCAAATACATGTATTTCTATAGGAGAAAACAGAGTGAAACCTAAAAATGAAAACGGTTACTGCAAACGAACAGTTTAACCTAGAAGAACGAAATTTGGTGAGCCAAGTGGTTTTGGTGTACTGATCATTACCTGAAAGAATCATCAAGTTTGGGTGAAAAAATGTTGGCTGAGATTTCAGACAACTTGTAATTTTTTGGAAGCTTCGCAACCCGTTTCCATGAAAGTGATTTTCGCCAGTCTCTGCTTTGGGCTACATCAACAGCAAACAAACCATAGAGATAGAACTTGAAACTGCTTTATTGTGTCAAGTTTCAAAGAGCTAGCACAAACCGTGTTTGATTTAGAGTTCCAAATACATGTATCCCTATAGGAGAAAACAGAGTGAAACCTAAAAATGAAAACGGTTACTGCAAACGAACGGTTTAACCTAGAAGAACGAAATTTGGTGAGCCAAGTGTTTTTGGTGTACTGATCATTATCTGAAAGAATCATCAAGATTGGGTGAAAAAATGTTGGCTGAGATTTCAGGCAACTCGTAGTTTTTTGGAAGCTTGGCAACCCCTTTCCATGAAAGTGATTTTCGCCAGTCTCTGCTTAGGGCTACATCAACAGCAAACAAACCATAGAGATAGAACTTGAAACTGCTTCATTGTGTCAAGTATCAAAGAGCTAGCACAAACCGTGTTTGATTTAGAGTTCCTAATACATGTATCTCTATAGGAGAAAAAAGAGTGAAACCTAAAAATGAAAACGGTTACTGCAAACGAACGTTTTAACCTAGAAGAACGAAATTTGGTGAGCCAAGTGGTTTTGGTGTACTGATCATTACCTGAAAGAATCATCAAGATTGGGTGAAAAAATGTTGTCTGAGATTTCAGGCAACTCGTAGTTTTTTGGAAACTTGGCAACCCCTTTTCATGAAAGTGATTTTCGCCAGTCTCTGCTTAGGGCTACATCAATAGCAAACATACCATAGAGATAGAACTTGAAACTGCTTTATTGTGTCAAGTTTCAAAGAGCTAGTACAAACCTTGTTTGATTTAGAGTTTCAAATACATGTATCCCTATTGGAGAAAACAGAGTGAATCCTAAAAATGAAAACGGTTACTGCAAACGAACGGTTTAACCTAAAAGAAAGAAATTTGGTGAGCCAAGTGGTTTTTGTGTACTGATCATTAACTGAAAGAATCATCAAGATTGGGTGAAAAAATGTTGGCTGGGATTTCAGGCAACCTGTAGTTTTTTGGAAGCTTGGCAACCCCTTTCCATGAAAGTGATTTTCGCCAGTCTCTGCTTAGGGCTACATCAACAGCAAACAAACCATAGAGATAGAACTTGAAACTGCTTTATTGTGTCAAGTTTCAAAGAGCTAGCACAAACCGTGTTTGATTTAGAGTTCCAAATACATGTATCCCTATAAGAGAAAACAGAGTGAAACCTAAAAATGAAAACGGTTACTGCAAACGAACGGTTTAACCTAGAAGAACGAAATTTGGTGAGCCAAGTGGTTTTGGTGTACTGATCATTACCTGAAAGAATCATCAAGATTGGGTGAAAAAATGTTGGCTGAAATTTCAGGCAACTCATAGTTTTTTGGAAGCTTGGCAACCCCTTTACATGAAAGTGATTTTCACCAGTCTCTGCTTAGGGCTACATCAACAGTAAACAAACCATAGAGATAGAACTTGAAACTGCTTTATTGTGTCAAGTTTCAAAGTGCTAGCCCAAACCGTGTTTGATTTAGAGTTCCAAATACATGTATCCCTATAGGAGAAAACAGAGTGAAAGCTAAAAATGAAAACGGTTACTACAAAAGAACGGTTTAACCTAGAAGAACGAAATTTGGTGAGCCAAGTGGTTTTGGTGTACTGATCATTACCTGAAAGAATCATCAAGATTGGGTGAAAAAATGTTGGCTGAGATTTCAGGCAACTGGTAGTTTTTTGGAAGCTTGGCAACCCCTTTTCATGAAAGTGATTTTGCCACTCTCTTCTTAGGGCTACAACAACAGCAAACAAACCATAGAGATAGAACTTGAAACTGCTTTATTGTGTCAAGTTTCAAAGAGCTAGCACAAACCGTGTTTGATTTAGAGTTCCAAATACATGTATCTCTATAGGAGAAAACAGAGTGAAACCTAAAAATGAAAACGGTTACTGCAAACGAACGGTTTAACCTAGAAGAACGAAATTTGGTGATCCAAGTGGATTTGGTGTACTGATCATTACCTGAAAGAATCATCAAGTTTGGGTGAAAAAATGTTGGCTGAGATTCAGGCAACTGGTAATTTTTTGGAAGCTTGGCAACCCGTTTCCATGAAAGTGATTTTCGCCAGTCTCTGCTTAGGGCTACATGAACAGCAAGCAAACCATAGAGATAGAACTTGAAACTGCTTTATTGTGTCAAGTTTCAAAGAGCTAGTACAAACCGTGTTTGATTTAAAGTTTTAAATACATGTATCCCTATAGGAGAAAAGAGAGTAAAACCTAAAAATGAAAACAGTTACTGCAAACGAACGGTTTAACCTAGAAGAACGAAATTTGGTGAGCCAAGTGGTTTTGGTGTACTGATCATTACCTGAATGAGTCATCAAGATTGGGTGAAAAGTGTTGGTTGAGATTTCAGGCAACTCGTAGTTTTTTGGAAGCTTGGCAACCCCTTTCCATGAAAGTGATTTTCGCCACTCTCTGCTTAGGGCTACATCAACAGCAAACAAACCATAGAGATAGAACTTGAAACTACTTTATTGTGTCAAGTTTCAAAGAGCTAGCACAAACCGTGTTTGATTTAGAGTTCCAAATACATGTATCCCTATAGGAGAAAAGAGAGTGAAACCTAAAAATGAAACAGTTAATGCAAACGAACGGTTTAACCTAGAAGAACGAAATTTGGTGAGCCAAGTGGTTTTGGTGTACTGATCATTACCTGAAAGAGTCATCAAGATTGGGTGAAAAAGTGTTGGTTGAGATTTCAGGCAACTCGTAGTTTTTTGGAAGCTTGGCAACCCCTTTCAATGAAAGTGATTTTCGCCACTCTCTGCTTAGGGCTACATCAACAGCAAACAAACCATAGAGATAGAACTTGAAACTACTTTATTGTGTCACGTTTCAAAGAGCTAGCACAAACCGTGTTTGATTTAGAGTTCCAAATACATGTATCCCTATAGGAGAAAACAGAGTGAAACCTAAAAATGAAAACGGTTACTGCAAACGAACGGTTTAACCTACAAGAACGAAATTTGGTGAGCCAAGTGGTTTTGGTGTACTGATCATTACCTGAAAGAATCATCAACATTGGGTGAAAAAATGTTGGCTGAGATTTCAGGCAACTCATAGTTTTTTCGAAGCTTGGCAACCCCTTTCCATGAAAGTGATTTTAACCAGTCTCTGCTTAGGGCTACATCAACAGCAAACAAACCATAGAGTTAGAACTTGAAACTGCTTTATTGTGTCAAGTTTCAAAGTGCTAGCACAAACCGTGTTTGATTTAGAGTTCCAAATACATGTATCCCTATAGGAGAAAACATAGTGAAAACTAAAAATGAAAAAGGTTACTACAAAAGAACGGTTTAACCTAGAAGAACGAAATTTGGTGAGCCAAGTGGTTTTGGTGTACTGATCATTACCTGAAAGAATCATCAAGATTGGGTGAAAAAATGTTGGCTGAGATTTCAGGAAACTGGTAGTTTTTTGGAAGCTTGGCAAACCCTTTTCATGAAAGTGATTTTCGCCACTCTCTTCTTAGGGCTACAACCACAGCAAACAAATCATAGAGATAGAACTTGAAACTGCTTTATTGTGTCAAGTTTCAAAGAGCTAGCACAAACCGTGTTTGATTTAGAGTTCCAAATACATGTATCTCTATTGGAGAAAACAGAGTGAAACCTAAAAATGAAAACGGTTACTGCAAACGAACGGTTTAACCTAGAAGAACGAAATTTGGTGATCCAAGTGGTTTTGGTGTACTGATCATTACCTGAAAGAATCATCAAGTTTGGGTGAAAAAATGTTGGCTCAGATTTCATGCAACTTGTAATTTTTTGGAAGCTTGGCAACCCCTTTCCATGAAAGTGATTTTCGCCACTCTCTGCTTAGGGCTACATCAACAGCAAACAAACCATAGAGATAGAACTTGAAACTACTTTATTGTGTCAAGTTTCAAAGAGCTAGCACAAACCGTGTTTGATTTAGAGTTCCAAATACATGTATCCCTATAGGAGAAAAGAGAGTAAAACCTAAAAATGAAACAGTTAATGCAAACGAACGGTTTAACCTAGAAGAACGAAATTTGGTGAGCCAAGTGGTTTTGGTGTACTGATCATTATCTGAAAGAGTCATCAAGATTGGGTGAAAAAGTGTTGGTTGAGATTTCAGGCAACTCGTAGTTTTTTGGAAGCTTGGCAACCCCTTTCAATGAAAGTGATTTTCGCCACTCTCTGCTTAGGGCTACATCAACAGCAAACAAACCATAGAGATAGAACTTGAAACTACTTTATTGTGTCAAGTTTCAAAGAGCTAGCACAATCCGTGTTTGATTTAGAGTTCCAAATACATGTATCCCTATAGGAGAAAACAGAGTGAAACCTAAAAATGAAAACGGTTACTGCAAACGAACGGTTTAACCTACAAGAACGAAATTTGGTGAGCCAAGTGGTTTTGGTGTACTGATCATTACCTGAAAGAATCATCAACATTGGGTGAAAAAATGTTGGCTGAGATTTCAGGCAACTCATAGTTTTTTGGAAGCTTGGCAACCCCTTTCCATGAAAGTGATTTTAACCAGTCTCTGCTTAGGGCTACATCAACAGCAAACAAACCATAGAGTTAGAACGTGAAACTGCTTTATTGTGTCAAGTTTCAAAGTGCTAGCACAAACCTTGTTTGATTTAGAGTTCCAAATACATGTATCCCTATAGGAGAAAACAGAGTGAAAACTAAAAATGAAAAAGGTTACTACAAAAGAACGGTTTAACCTAGAAGAACGAAATTTGGTGAGCCAAGTGGTTTTGGTGTACTGATCATTACCTGAAAGAATCATCAAGATTGGGTGAAAAAATGTTGGCTGAGATTTCAGGAAACTGGTAGTTTTTTGGAAGCTTGGCAAACCCTTTTCATGAAAGTGATTTTCGCCACTCTCTTCTTAGGGCTACAACCACAGCAAACAAATCATAGAGATAGAACTTGAAACTGCTTTATTGTGTCAAGTTTCAAAGAGCTAGCACAAACCGTGTTTGATTTAGAGTTCCAAATACATGTATCTCTATTGGAGAAAACAGAGTGAAACCTAAAAATGAAAACGGTTACTGCAAACGAACTGTTTAACCTAGAAGAACGAAATTTGGTGATCCAAGTGGTTTTGGTGTACTGATCATTACCTGAAAGAATCATCAAGTTTGGGTGAAAAAATGTTGGCTCAGATTTCATGCAACTTGTAATTTTTTGGAAGCTTGGCAACCCGTTTCCATGAAAGTGATTTTCGCCAGTCTCTGCTTAGGGCTACATGAACAGCAAGCAAACCATAGAGATAGAACGTGAATCTGCTTTATTGTGTCAAGTTTCAAAGAGCAAGCACAAACCGTGTTTGATTTAGAGTTCCAAATACATGTATCCCTACAGGAGAAAAGAGAGTAAAACCTAAAAATGAAACAGTTACTGCAAACGAACGGTTTAACCTAGAAGAACGAAATTTGGTGAGCCAAGTGGTTTTGGTGTACTGATCATTATCGGAAAGTATCATCAAGATTGGGTGAAAAAATGTTGGCTGAGATTTCAGGCAACTTGTAATTTTTTGGAAGCTTGCCAACCCCTTTCCATGAAAGTGATTTTCGCCACTCTCTGCTTAGGGCTACATCAACAGCAAACAAACCATAGAGATCGAACTTGAAACTGCTTTATTGTGTCAAGTATCAAAGAGCTAGCACAAACCGTGTTTGATTTAGAGTTCCAAATACATGTATCCCTATAGGAGAAAACAGAGTGAAAACTAAAAATGAAAACGGTTACTACAAAAGAACGGTTTAACCTAGAAGAACGAAATTTGGTGAGCCAAGTGGTTTTGGTGTACTGATCATTACCTGAAAGAATCATCAAGATTGGGTGAAAAAATGTTGGCTGAGATTTCAGGCAACTCGTAGTTTTTTGGAAGGTTGGCAACCCCTTTTCATGAAAGTGATTTTCGCCACTCTCTGCTTAGGTCTACAACAAAAGCAAACAAACCATAGAGATAGAACTTGAAACTGCTTTATTGTGTCAAGTTTCAAAGAGCTAGCACAAACCGTGTTTGATTTAGAGTTCCAAATACATGTATCCCTATAGGAGAAAACAGAGTGAAACCTAAAAATGAAAACGGTTACTACAAAAGAACGGTTTAACCTAGAAGAACGAAATTTGGTGAGCCAAGTGGTTTTGGTGTACTGATCATTACCTGAAAGAATCATCAAGATTGGGTGAAAAAATGTTGGCTGAGATTTCAGGAAACTCGTAGTTTTTTGGAAGCTTGGCAACAACTTTCCATGAAAGTGATTTTCGCCAGTCTCTTCTTAGGGCTACATCAACAGCAAACAAACCATAGATATAGAACTTGAAACTGCTTTATTGTGTC